>NC_045739.1:24646052-24667332 GCF_008692095.1 Etheostoma spectabile | reverse complement strand
TTACACCTTTTGAATGCAATTACGTGAAATAAATCAAGTTTTTTCAAAATATTTCTAATTTGTACTGGCTTTTACGTGTATAGTATATCATATATATATATATCTGTACATATTTATATGTATTATTGTGCTTCTTTTATTGTGTGACTCTATTTATTCTGTATCTATCATTTTGTGCAGGCACTTTGACACCTGTGTTGTTGAAAAATCGTGCTACGTAACTAAAGTGGATTGGATGTGATTTTGAGATAAACAGACAGAAATGTTTCAGTAAGGGCTGTTTACACTGTGTTTGAGAATCAGATGATTGTCTTCCCTCCTCTCTCTTCTCTCGCTCTCTATCTCTCTCTCTCCTTCTCTCTCTCTTCTCTCTCTCTCTCTCTCTCTCTCTCTCTCTCTCTCTCTCTCCTCCACGCGCCACTGGTGACCGAGCAGTCATGTTCAGACTTAAATACATGCTAGACTGAGAGAAAGACTCCTAACCGTCTCAGTGCATCCAGTGGTCCTAGGAAGTGGCTCTGTGACTGTTTAAAACCGTGAAGGCTGTAGATTAGATCTTTGCATATCACGTGGTGATTAGGTAGGGCCCGTGTTGGCCCAGATTTGAAGGTCTACTTCAGTCTTCCTGTCCAAACAAATTTTGAATATATCTTCGTATTCAGTTGGATGAGGAGTAGTGTTGGCTACTTTTTGTAGAGTGTGGGGTCGGGGTGGGCGCATCACGCACACGACGCACGGCACGCACGCCCCAGAATCGCAGAATACAATCAGTAGTAATATACAGTAAGGTCAAAAAGAACTAAGTAGGCGTCATTTTTTGTGTTTATATTTTGTTTTTTTTTTTTTTTTTTTGTTTTTTTTTTTTTTTTTTTTTTTTTTTTTTTTTTTTTTTTTTTGTTTTTTTTTTTTTTTTTTGTTGTTTTTATTATAATTTTTTTTTTTTTTTTTTTTGTTTTTTTTTTTTTTTTTTTTTTTTTTTTTTTTTTTTTTTTTTTTTTTTTTTTTTGTTTGTTTTTTTTTTCTTTTTTTTTTTTTTTTTTTTTTTTTTTTTTTTTTTTTTTTTTTTTTTTTTTTTTTTTTTTCTGTTTTTTTTTTTTTTTTTTTTTTTTTTTTTATTTTTTTTTTTTTTTTGTTTTTTTTTATTTTTTTGTTTTTTTTTTGTTTTTTTTTGTTTTTTTAGTTTTTTTTTTTTTTTTTTTTCTTTTTTTTTTTTTTTTTAACAGTATTTAAGCTCCACCTCTGTACATATCTGAATTACAGCTTGATACTGTGTCATTTATGTCCAGTCATTGTGTCATGTTGTACGTGAAAACCCTCAAATAACACTGATTGAATCTGAGCAGATATTAAACTAGTTATTGTGTGTTTTTATATTATATATAATATATAGTATCCATATTATAGTGTGTTGTGTGTGTTGTGTGTGTAGTACATGTATGTATGGTAAATATAGTGAAGACGGACAATGAAGTCTCCTCATTAACTTCATCATCAAGAGGACAGGAGGGTTCAACTAATGCACCATGCGGAATGTGGATGTGATGACCACAAGCTGGTGGTTGGCCGCGAAGGTCACTGTAACGCGAGCCCGTGAGGTCGGTGAGTCAGGTGGTCTTCATCACGCACGGGGAAGGGCCCTTGAGCAAGGCAGCAGTAGGAGACTGGGTGGTTGTACTGGCAGCTCCCAGGCGGAATGTGGACTGAGTCGGTGATCGGTTACTGAAAACGGATGAGGCTTCCTGTCACTGAACACCCTTAAATGAATACGGTTCTTAAACAATTATGATTATGTTAATTACAATTATAGACTGAACGCTAAAAGATAGGGTTTGAGTATTGTTAATTAATTTACAGGTGGGGCCAGTTATCATTCACATTCGAGTGCGAGTCTGGGTATATAGATGCAAAATTTAAAAAAACTTTTCCAATGGTTTTGTTGCTGTTCTGATTAATTTCTCTCTTTTTTCCAGTTTTGCGCTTTTAAAAAAAAACTGAGGCTGGGTTTAATGACAGTGTTTACATTTATTGCTTGTCAATTCATGATCAACAAACCTATTTATGTCCACTTATACCGTACTTTTTTTGTTTTAAAAGGCAGAATCATGGATGGGATTATTGTGACTAACTAGTTACAAATCGAGATGTTGATTGCGATCTCAGATGGGTAGATGTCAAAGTTTAGTCCACCGTACTGTTGGAAACCATTAAAAAAAAAACGAATTCACCAAAAAAATTCATGTAAGTAATCATTAACTTTACTGAAGACTGGCAGAATCATCATGTTATTTTTGGGCATTGGTTATAGAAATCATATTTCTGATATAAACACTTAGAAACGGGTTCAGGTTGACCGAGGGTGAGTGCAGGAGTGGATCGTGCAAACACGTTCTACAAAACACCCAAATCAGAACCAGTTGGAGACTTGAATCAAGGCATTAGAGTTTTATTCCCACACCGGGTTCTAATTCGTAGATACATACCTTATCATTACGGTACAAAACAAAACATGGCACAGAGCCGCGTTGCAGTTTCTGGCTACACTGCACTTTAAATTGTGATTTATGACAACCATGTTTGTTACGGCTTTTACAAGCAGGAAGGACACATCTCAGAAGTGTAGTACAAATGATTTCACCATTGTGTTAAACTGTTTGGAGGGACTACACCGCTGATCTCCTGTGGGGGGGGGGGGGGGGGGGGTGGGGGTGCCAGCACTTCCAGGCCACCCAACTGAAGATGGCTCTTAACGAACTTGGCTGTGTGTTTGAGGGTCGTTTTCCTGCTGCAGATAAATTTAGGGCCAATCAACGCACAACAAATATTTGTAAGTGTACAGCCAGTACACTATACAGCGGTTCTTCTTTTGTTGTTTAGATTTTTTTTGGTGCTGTTTCTGAGTTTATGGTCACTTTTGGCACTTTTCTACAACCTGAGCTGGTTTAATGACATCTCCTTCCCGAGTCAATATTGAAATAACTTTTTTTTGGTGCTTTTCCAATTTTTTTGCGCTTTTCTGATTTATTCTCACTTTTGTCCAAGCTACTGGTGCTTTAAAAAAAAAAACCTGAGTCTGGTTTTAAATCACAGGATTACTACTTATTCTTGGAATTCGCTGGTCAACAAACCTCACTTATTTCAAATTATACAACGATTTTAGTTAAAAAGGGGGGAGGATTATGATATTTTTGACTAATGTTAAGTCTCAGAGAGGTTTGAGTGGATCTCATGATTGGGTGGGATATCAAGGTGATTCTGAACGATGTGCTTGTTGTTTGAGGTAGTTTTCCTGCTGCAGAATAAATTTGGGGCCAATCAGAGCAACAAATATTTGTGTAAAGTGTCAAAGTATCACGTCCACGCGTTCTTTAGTTGTTATCACATTTATATGTTTAATCAAACTATCAGGCATTGGTTCAGATTGTGTTAATACTAATTGAGGTGGACCTAATTTATAACACTCTTAAAAATGTACCTTTGTGGGCTGTTAAAATCATTTGACAAAATATAAATGTACAAAACCTAATCAGCTACAGTATTAGGGACCATCTAAGCCAATATTAAAAGAGATCGGAACGTATTAGGGACCACTAATGTCTAGATAAAAGAACTTCAGATACAGTATTAGGGGACCGCTAAGGTCTAGATAAATAGACTTCAATACAGTAGTTGGGGACCACTAAGGTCTCTATAGAAAGAGCCTTCAGATACAGTATTAGAAGGACCACTAGTCATATAAAAGAGACTTCCAGATACAGTCTTAGGGACCCACGAAGGTCTATATAAAAGACTTCAGATACGTATCGGGGAGCACTAAGGTTCTATATACAAGAGACTTCACGATACAGTATAAGGGACCACTAAGGTCTATATAAAAAGAACTTCAGAAACGTATAAGGGACCATAGGTCACTAAAACAGCGAACTTCAGATACAGTATTTAGGGACCACTAAGGGTCTAAATGAAGAGGACTACTCAGATACAGTATTAGGACCAGCAGGCCTCTATAAAAGAGACTTCAGTTATAGATACAGTATTAGGGACCCTAAGGTCTATAAAAGAGAGATTCAGATCACGTATTAGGGACCACTAAGGGTCTTATATAAAGGAGACTTCAGATACAGTAATTAGGGGAGCACTAACGGTCTATAGAAAAGAGACTTCAGAGACAGTCTAATAAGGAAACCACTAAGGTCTATATAATAGACTTCAGATACAGTATAGGGACATTAAGTGTCTGAGATAAAAGAGAACTTCAGATACAGTATTAGGGACCACAGGTCTCTCTAAAGAGAATCTATCGATACAGTTTAGGGACACACTCAAGGTCTCTATAAAAGAGACTTCAGCATCACGTATTAGGACACGTAAGGTCTATATAAAAGAGGACGCAAATACAGTCTTTGGGACCCTAAGGTTGATATAAAAAGACTTCAAGAACATATAGGGACCACAAGGTCTCTATAAAAGAGACTTCAGATACGTAGTAGGGAACTCAACAGGTCGATATAAAAGACTTCAGATACCAGTATTAGGGACCACTAAGGTCTATATAATGAGAAAGGTGTTACGGCACAGGAAAGACCCACCCAAACGCAGAGACGGGAGCGGATTGAAACGGTTCAGAGGGGTTTTTTTTAATAAGTCCAAAGGAAATGCGTACAGGCACAGTCCGAACATAAATACAACCAGCCCAGGGAGAGGCAGAAGGACCAACTGGGAGGGAGCCGTTTAATCCCTGCCTCCTCGTCTCTGCGTTTGGGTCCTCCTTCCTGTCCCGTAACACTTTCTCTCTTATATAGACCTTAGTGGTCCCCTAATACTGTATCTGAAGTCTCTTTTATATCGACCTTTGGTCCCTCTACGTATCTGAAGTCTTCTTTTATAGAGACCTTAGGGTGCCCTAATACTGTATCTGAAGTCCTTTTATAGTCAACCTTAGGGTCCCTAAACTGTATCTGAGTCTCTTTTATATAGACCTTGTGTTCCCTAAATACGATCTGAAGTCTCTTTTATAGAGACCTTAGTTGTCCCTAAGAACTGTATCGTGAATTCTCTTTATATAGACCTAGTGGTCCCTAATACTGTATCTGAAGTCTCTTTATATCAGACCTTAATGGTCCCTATACTGTATCTGAAGTCCTCTTTTATATAGACCTTAGTGGTCCCTTAATACTGTCTCTAAGTCTCTTTTATATAGACCTTAGTGCTCCCCTAATACTGTATCTGAAGTCTCCTTTTATAGCACCCTTAGTGTCCCTAATACTGATCTGAATGTCTCTTTTATAAGACCTTAGGGGTCCCTAATACTGTATCTATTGAAGTCTCTTTATAGAGCCTCTGTGTCCCTAATACTGTATCTGAATCCTTTTTATAGACGCCTTAGTGGTCCCTATACTGTATCTGAAGTCTCTGTTATATAGACCTTATGTCCCTTATACTGTTCTGAAGTCTCTTTTATAAGACCTAGTGTGCCTTATACTGTATCGAAGTCTCTTTATATAGACCTTAGTGCTCCCGATACTGTATCTGAGTCTCTTTTATATAACCTTAGTGGTCCCTAATACTGTATCTGAAGTCTCTTTTATATAGACCTTAGTGGTCCCTAATACTGTATCTGAAGTCTCTTTTATATAGACCTTAGTGGTCCCCTAATACTGTATCTGAAGTCTCTTTTATCTAGACCTTAGTGGTCCCCTAATACTGTATCTGAAGTCTCTTTTATCTAGACCTTAGTGGTCCCCTAATACTGTATCTGAAGTCTCTTTTATATAGACCTTAGTGGTCCCTAATACTGTATCTGATTAGGTTTTTATATTATATTGTCAAATGATTTTTAACAGCCCACAATAGGTACATTTTTAACGTTTTTAAAATTAGGTCCACCTCAATTAGTTACACAATCTGAACCAATTATATAGTTTGATATAAATATATAAATGTATAACAACTAAAGAACGCTGTGAAGTGATACTTCTGACACTTTACAAATATTTGTGTGCGTCTGATTGGCCCCAAATTTATTCTGCAGCAGGAAAACGACCTCAAACACACAGCCAAGGTCGTTAAGAATCACTTTGACATCCACCCATCTGAGATCCACTCAACATCCTCTGAGCTTAACAATTAGTCAAAATAATTCATAATCTCCGGCTTTTTAACTAAAAACGTATGTATAATTTGAAATAAGTGAGGTTTGTTGACCATGAATTCCAAGAATAAGTGTAAATCCTGTGATTTAAACCAGCTCAGGTTTTTTTTTTAAAAGCACCAGAAGCTGGAAAAAGTGAGAAATAAATCAGAAAAAGCGACAAAAACATTGGAAAAGCACCAAAAAAAAGTTCATTTTCAATTTTGACCGGGAAGGACGAGGTCATTTAAACAGCTCAGGTTTTAGAAAAAGTGCCAAAAGTGACAAATAAATCAGAAAAGCACCAAAAAAATATATAACAACAAAAAGAACGCTGTGAAGTGGTACTTCTGACACTTTACAAATATTTGTGTGCGTCTGATTGGCCCTAAATTTATTCTGCAGCAGGAAAACGACCTCAAACACACAGCCAAGTTCGTTAAGAGCCATCTTCAGTGTGGGTCCTGGAAGTGATGGCATGCCCCCCCCCCACAGGAAGATCAGCGGTTAGTCCTCCAACATGTTTAACAAATGGTGAAACATTTGTACTTACACCTTACTGAGATGTGTCCTTCCTGATTGTAAAAGCAGAATCAAACATGGTTGTAATAAATCACACATTTAAAGTGCAGCGTGCCAGAAAACTGCCAACGCGGCTCTGTGCCATGTTTGTCTTGTAACGTAATGAACAGGTTGATCAACGGAATTAAACCCGGTGTGGGAATAAACTCTAATGACCTTGATTCAAGTCTCAACTGGTTATGATTTGGGTGTTTCTGTAGAACGTGTTGCACCGATCCACATCCTCACTCAACCCTCGGGTCAACCTGACCCGTTTCTAAGTGTTTTATATCAGAAATATGGATTTCTATCAACCAAATTGCCCAAAAATAACATGGATGATTCTGCACGTTCTTCAGGTAAAATTAATGATTACTTTCATTGAATTTTTTTGGTTGAATTCTTTTTTTTTTAATGGTTTCCAAACAGTACGGGGACTAAACTTTGACATCTACCCATCTGAGATCCACTCAACATCCTCTGATTTTAACTAGTAGTCAAAATAATTCATGATTTCTGCCTTTTTAACAAAAAAACGTACGTATAATTTGACATAAATGAGGTTTGTTGATCATGAATTGCAAGAATAAATGTAAAAACTGTCATTAAACCAGCTCAGTTTTTTTTTTAAAGCGCCAAAAGCTGGAAAAAAGAGAGAAATGAATCAGAAAAGCAACAAAAACATTGGAAAAGTTTTTTTAAATTTTGCACTATATACCCAGAATCTGCACCGAATGTGAATGATAACTGGCCCAACCTGTAAATTAATTAACAATACTCAAACCCTCATCTTGTAGCAGTTCATTCTAATAATTGTAATTAAACATAATCATAATTTGTTTGAACCTTTTATTCATTTAAGGGTGTTTCAGTGACAGGAAGCCTCTCTTTTCCAGTAACCGATCACTCTGACTCAGTCCCACATTCCCGCCTGGGAGCTGCCGGTACAACCCCAGTCTCCTCTGCTGCCTTGCTCAAGGGCACCTCCCCGTGGTGATGAGAGACCACCTGACTCACCGACCTCACGGGCTCGCTTCCGTGACCTTCCGGCCACCACCAGCTGCTGGTCAATCAAACTTCCCAGCATGCATTGCATTTAGGTTGAACCCTCCTTTCCTCTTGAGTAGATGAAGTTACATGATGGAGACTTCATTGTCCGTCTTTCAACTATATTTACACACATACATACATGTATACACACACACACACACACACATACACACATATATATATATATATATATATATATATATATAAAAACACACAATAACTATTAATATCTGCTCATATTCATCAGTGTTTATGAGGGTTTTTCACGTAACATGACATGACACACTGACCTGAACAGTAAATGACACAGTATCAGCTGTAATTCAGATTGTACAGAGGTGGAAATCTGTAAAAAATATAGAAAAACGTGTGTGCGTGATGCGCCCACCCTGACCTCCACACTCTACAAAAAGTAGCCACACACTACTTCCTGTATCACCACTGAATATGATAATTCAAAATTGATCCACAACAACGGGAGAATGAAGGAGACCTTCATCTGGGCCCAACACGGAGCCTCCAAAATCACCACGTAATATGCAAATGATCTAATCTACAGCCTGTCACGTGTTTTACAGTCACAGAGCCAACTTCCCTGGCAGCTGGATGCACTGAGACGGTTAAGAGTCTTTCTCTCAGTCCTAGGCATGGTGATATAATCTGACATGCTGCTCGGTCACCAGGTGGCGCTGTAGGAGAGAGAGGCGAAGAAGAGATGAGAGATCGAGGATCTTGGAGAGAGGAGAGAGATGAGAGGAGAGAGGAGGGAGAGAGAGAGAGAGGGACGAGAGAGACGAGAGAGAGACGAGAGAGAGAGAGAGAGAGAGAGGAGAGAGAGAGAGAGAGAGGGAGAGACATCATCTGATCTCCAACACAGTGTAAACAGCCCTTTACTGAACATTTCTTCTGTTTTCATCTCAAACATCCAATCCACTTTTACGTAGCACGATTTAACAAACACAAGGTTTCCAAAGTGCTGCACAAAAAGATAATACAGAATAAATAGATAACACAATAAAAGCACAATAATAATAAATATGTACATATATATATATATATATATATATACACGTAAAAGCCAGTAAATTAGAATATTTGAAAAACTTGATTTATTCAGTAATTGAATTCAAAAGGTGGAACTTGCTTACATATTTATTCATTGCACACAGGTGATGCATTCAAGTTTATTTCATTAATTTTGATGATTTGAAGTGAACAAATGAAAATCCAAAATTCGTGTGTCACAAAATTAGATATTTTAAGGCTAATACAAAAAAAGGGAGGTTTTAGAATGTTGGCCAACTGAAAAGTATGGAAATGAAAATATGAGCATGTACATACTACAATACTTGGTTGGAGCTCCTTTTGCCTCAACTGCATTAATGCGGCGTGGCATGGACCGATGAGGTTCTGGACACTGCTCAGGTGTTTGAGAGCCCAGGTTGCTCTGATATGGCCTCAATCCTTCTGCCGTTTTTGGGTCTGGCATCTGCATCTTCCTTTTCACAATACCCCACAGAGTTTCTATGGGGATAGGTCAGGGGAGTTGGCTGGCCAATTTAGAAACAGAAATACCATGGTCCGTAAACCAGGCACGGGTAGATTTTGCGCGAGTGCGGCGCCAAGTCCTGTTGCAACCTGAAATCCATCTCCATAGAGATAGGTCAGCAGCAGAAGCATGAAGTGCTCTAAAACTTGCTGGTAGACGGCGCGGTTGACCCTGGAGCTCAGGAAACAGAGTGGACCGACACCAGCAGATGACATGGCACCCCAAACCATCAATGATGGTTGGAAAACTTACATAAGACTTCAGGCCAGTGGATCCTGTGCCTCTCCTGTCTTCTCCAGACTCTGGGACCTCGATTCCAAGGAAATGCAAAATTTGCTTTCGTCAGAAAAACATGACTTTGGACCACTCAGCAGCAGTCCAGCTCTTTTTTTTCCTTAGCCCAGTGAGACGCTTTTCGCGTGTTTCTTGGTCACAGTGGCGTGACACGAGGTAGCGGGACAGTGAACCCATGTCTTTCAAGCGTTCTTGGTGGGGATCTGAAAGCACTGATCCAGCAGCTGTCCCACCCTGGTGAATCTCCCCCACATTTTTGAATGGTTTTTTTTTTCACAATCTTGACTAGAGCGCAGGTGATCCTATCGCTTGTACCACTTTTCTGACCACAGTTTTCTTCCTTTGCCTCTCTCTTAATGTGTTTGGACACAGAGCTTGAGAACAGCCAGCCTCTTCAGCAATAACCGTTTTGGTTTTCCCTCCTTGTGCACATGTGCGATGTTCGCCTTTTGGACAGCTGTCAAAAGCTGAAGTCTCCCATTTTTGTGGGGCTTCAGAACTGGACCATGATGAGGACCAATTAAAGCCCTTGCAGGTGTTTGGAGTTAATCAGCGATTAGTTTGTCGGCACCAGGTGTCTTCACAATGTTAACCACGTACAACAATATCTAATTTGTGACACACGGACATTTGGATTTTCATTGTTGCCACTTCAAATCTCAAAAATTAATGAAATAAACATTGAATGCATCAGTCTGTGTGCAATGATATAATAAATGTACAAGTTACACATTTTGAATGCAATTACTGAAAAAATCAAGTTTTTCAAAATATTTAATTTACTGGCTTTTACCTGTGTTATATTATATACTATACATATATATATATCCAATACACACAGGTAAACATGCAACACATGCACCAAAGGCCCTCATTACCTGTAACCCTGGGTTCCTTCTGTCAACCACGGAGGTTTTAGGGGCTGGGATGGGTCAAAATGAACTTTTTGTCCAGCAGCCAAACGGCTCGTCAATGTTAAAGCTTGACTTTTTTTTGTTGGCTAATGATGAATCAAGCCACTCTACCAACCACTTGCATATTTTACTAGCATTTGGCTAACTGCAATCAGCGCTCACACGCTCCACTTAGCATTTACTGCAATGTTTAATTTTTAATGAATGTAGCCCACAGGCAGTCCGGCACACCTGTACACTCAGTATTTTCTGTGGGTCCTCGAGTAAACACTCAACTGGACAAAGAAGAAGGCTTCTGGTCTTCTGCTTTATGGTCAGATGAAAGAAAAATTGAATTGTTTGGCCACAACCCTAAAATCACCATCCCTACTGTCAAACATGGTGGTGGAACCTAATGTTTTGGGGTTGTTTTTCTGCCGGTGGACCAGGGAACCTAATCAAACCAAAACTCTCAACAACATCGGGCAGTCTGCAGTGAAACTCGGCCTCCGGGACCAGTGGAGGTTTCAGCACGACAACGACCCAAAACGCAGCAAAAGTGGTGAAGAAATGCTTAGCAGAAGAAAACCTGAGCGTTGTGCAGTGGCGCAGACAGAGTCCTGACTTAAATCCCATTGAGAATCAGTGGAGGGAGCTAAAGATCAGGGTGATGGAGAGGAGACCCTCCAACCTGAAAGAGTTGGGCAGAAACACCAGTGGAGACCTGCATGAGGCTGGTCCGCGGTTACAGCAAGCGTTTGATTGCTGTAATAGCCAATAACGGCTTTTCTATTGATTTATTGAGATATGTATGACTAATTCTGGACGTGCCACTTCTTGTTCAAATGTAAATAAAAGATGAGTAATTTTTTTTTTTTTTTCCCACAATGATGCCTCTTGTACATCGTCTTATTGTCCTCTTGGAGATGCTTGTGTCATTTTTAATCAAGAAAAAACTTGCTGGTTGAATTAAAAGGAACTGTCAGAAGTGTGTGTGTGTGTGTGTGTGTGTGTGTGTGTGTGTTTGTTACATGTACTGTGCCTGTGGTCACTTATTGTACAAGCTGGCAGCAGGTGGTGCTGCAGGAGAGAGAGTGACATCAAGCTAATAGAAATACTTCAAACTTCATCCCCAAGAAGAAACATCATTCATTTCATACCTTTTGACAAACCACCTGTGATCATGTAAATGAAAATATATATTTTCTGTAGGCGTGTGTGGCCATTGAAGGCAGTGAGGCATGATCTGGTCTAAGAGAGTTTCCACACCTTTTGAACTCTCATTTTCTTTTCTCCTTCCTCTTGTCATGAGGTGCCATTGGACCTTTCTCACACGGGGCCCGAGCTTGCACCTGGATCAAATGTCTTTTTTTCTGCTATTTTTAAGACGGTCCTGCGCCCACGTGTTGGAAATACACCTGCACCCATCTGTGTGCCCATGGGCGTGCTGGTTTTACAGGGAGGTGGGTTCTTGGTGTATTGCTATCTTGAGGTAGCTGAAATAAATCTCAAAAACCTGGTCTGTAGGTAATAATAATGCAGCATTTCCTTGTTATTTTAACAGCGCATTAGTAAAATGCTCCCAGGCTTGTGCACACTATGCTTGTTACACAGGGACACACACTGCTCTTTACACACACTGTGCGTGTTACACACACAGCACCACACACATGCAAAGGAAAAAATAAAATGAATGCCGTGACACACCTATGATTAGTGAAGACACTAAGTACCAGTGTTGGGCAAATTACTGAAAGTTACTTCCAGTTAGGATTTTTTTTTTTATTTAAGTAATTGATCTACTTTACCAATCACTGTCAAAAGTAATTAGTTTTTATTACAAGTTACTTTAATGTCTGCTTTTAAATGTAAATATGAACAGGACTGAACAGCCAAACAATGAATAAACAGGATTTTTAGACCTATTTATAATCAACAGGCCTTCAAGTCAAGCAGTGGTGCAAACGTCCCTTTTGATACTTAACAGTGTTTGTTTTTGTTTTTTTTTGCCACATTCAGGAATCCAAATGTAAAAAAAGTATGTAACAAACTCAATTGTACAATCAGTGTCAAATTCTAACACTAAGCATGCTCGCTTCCTAAATCAGATGTTGGAGGCGTGCACCTTCCAATCACCTCTCCCGTCCACATAACGTGCAACATTTATCAGGCTGTAAATGTAAAGTGGCACTCGGAAAGTTTAACCCCCCCATTACCCCCCCCCCCCCCCCCCCCCCCCCCCCCCAGCTACAGCCTGAAAGGGGAACAACATCTGAAACCCCCCCCCCCCCCCCCCCACCGCCTCACCCCCCCCCCTCCCCACCACCCACCACCCCCCCCCCCCCCCCCCCCCCCCCCCCCCCCCGGCTAAATGACTAAAAAAAAAAACTCTTTTGGAAAATGTTCCAAATGCCTAATTCAAAAACTTCAGGAAAAATCAAACCTTTTAAGGACACCAATTTTTCTTTGTGAATGAACTAACGTATCAAAATAAATGTTCCAGGGCGCACGGGCAACTTTTCATAAGATCATCTCCATGCAAATCAACCCATCTACCAAGCTAACTGAAATAAAACCATGCCTATCTCTAGGTATGTGTGTGATGATTGTGGGTGGGGGGGGGGTGTTTTTAATTCCAAAGACCAGGAAACTTTCATCAAATCACTACATGAATTGGATGCTCGTTTGAAGCGATGAGTCGGTAACAATTGAGTGATGGCAATTGATACAAACAAATTCCACTGCTTCAACCTAAATTGACTCAGGTCCCCCCCCCCGCCCCCCCCCCCCACCCCCACCTGCCTTCACACTGAGGCGGGAAAATCAACTCGCAGCTGGCCTTCTATCTTGTCCTGTGCACTGGTTATCTCTTCAAGGACACGCCAATGAACTGATCTTTTAACAACAAGACAGTGTGACGCTTCCCATTCACACACACTAGTTATCTTACACACACCATACACCTCCCCCCCCCCCCCCCATCCCCCCTCCCCGTTCCGTCTGACTCCTCGATTTACTGTTTTTCTCACTGTCCCTCCCAAAGCACCTCACAAAATTCTTCAGTGTGACCACATGAACTGTGTGTTGTCTTGTGCATTATGTTGTGATGTTGCTGTATTGTATATCATTATATGTATATCATCAGCTGCCGCCCGGAGGCTTGCTCAAACCTAAGTCAAACTCCTCGTATGTCTGTCATGCCTGGCGAATGAAGCTGATTCTGACTTTAACTCCCACGTTAGTGGCTGATGTTGAAAGTGGATGATTTTGGCCAGAGAAGGTGATGCTGGTACCGTCAGGTGACCAAACCTGGTGTGGCGTGCCGACTAAGATGGCTTCAGTCCTCATCCAGCATCGCTGTTCACACACCACCCTGCAGTGCAGCCGGTACGCCGGGCAGAGCTGAATAAATTGATTGCTTGGCATGTTGTTGATAGCATCTTCTGTCACCTGTGGAGTTGGTTGCCTTCAGGCAAATGGAGTATGTTGTAATTATATGTAGCACCTCAAGGCATCTTTGTTTTCTCTTTTAAGTTCAATCAGGAGAGACTAGTTTGCAGATATGCAACATTTACAGTGGCTTGACAAAGTTTTCACACCCAGGCTATAGTTGGTTAAAAAGAATTGATCTTAGTGCCTTGATTTAAAAAAAATAGGAAAATCCAACCTTTTAAACGTGGCCTTAAAACCCACCTTTTTAGGAGAGCTTTTGATTGAACTCTTGCCCTTTTCCTTGTTTTTGTTTATTTTATTTTTCATTTTCATGCTCTCCATGTGATTTTATTTTTAGCACTTACCTGTTTTTTAATGTAGAACTTTGGGATTTGCGTAAATGTAAAGTGCATTACAAATTAAATGTATTGCCACTTGACACTGTTTCCTGATTATAAAGTTTATTATATCAAAGATTCAGCGTCAATTCACAAGCTCTGCAGTAGCTCGGAGAGTGTCCTAACCCAAACAACGTACACTCTGCCTTTCAATACCTTAGATGTACTTTTATAGGAAATGTTTAGGTCACATGTTCGGTCACAAACAGGTTTGCTACGTGGCAAAGTAAAGGTCACATGTTGGATAACATCACATGCTGGGTAACATATAGTAAAGAACATTTCCACATCTACGGAGTAGCAACTCAAATGTTATGAAGCACCTGTTGCAAAGGGTTGATGATTTACATTTCAGTGAAAAGACAGAGTGAACTTTGAAAGGGATATTTCTCTGGAAAAGTGCTGAGTGGATGAGACTTTAGACACTTGCACATAACTGACAACTCATCTCTACATTTTCGTCCTTAATTTAGAAAAGTAATGTCCACACTTCCAGGAGAGAGAGCCCGATCTATCACCATGCACCCATTGTTGGATTGGTGTATCCTTGCACCACCATCAGGTCCTGCAACGTTAGATCAGAAGCAGCTAAAGGAGGCCCAGCTGTCCTCTTGTCTGCAAGCGTTCACTTTCACAAAAGAGAGTAACTCAAGTAACAAACTCATTTCAGTAGTGGTACTTGCGGTACATCATCTTTCAAAAAAGTAGTGGAATTGCAGTAACTCCCAACACTGCTGAGTAAAAACTAGGAAAAAGTGGATTAGGACACGCCCTAAATGGACCTGAGATCGTTAAAACCGGGCCCCACCTGTCAAGTCAGAACTGTGTTTAAGAAGTAATATACTGGCTGCAGTGTAATTCCCCACCTTTTCCTTCATTTCCCAAGATGCATTGGTATTATCTGTAAATACCTGTAATCCGTAGCAGATAGTGCTGTGATATCGTTATTTTGTCCCAGAATGCATTACATCAAAGTACAGTACATTCACATCAAAGGTTTACAGTGATATCATGCATACAGTTGACATTCAGTGAAACTAAGGGTAATTGAAGCCCTTTTAAGCCAGTGACAGTGACAGCCAATGCAAATGAGTGGCGTGTTTATCAATGAGCTATTAGTGTGTGTGGGTTGAGGAACATGCCTAAACTTGCACCTGCATTCCTTCTAAATGTAAACCATGTGACCCAACATAACTTGCACTTACATTTCCCTACAACGTCTGCCCTTCTTGTCATTCGCTGGGCCTCTTTTTTTTTTTTAATTCTTTCTAGTGTAGGCAATTGGCCAAATTGGACGACATCCGCCCACATGCAGACACGTTTTGCTGGCGTTCCAACCCGCCCGCAGACATCCACGTGTAATGGAATCTCATTTTGTTTAAACTGGGACAATGCAGGGCCGGGTGTAGAGGCCGGTTTGGATGTAGAAACATATTCGCTGTAGAGCACTGCTGTAAATGTAATTGGACTGTTCTTATATGTACGTAAACGTGTGTATATATATATTTATAACCAACTCTTACCACAGTCATCACTATTTGTCCCTATCTTTCCCCCTAATGACGTCCCCTCTTCAATTTTATTTCGGAGCATCTCCCTCGGCCTTTGCTGCGACCAGTAAGCTGAACATTACATCAGGTCAGAAACAGTGAGCCACGTCTTAACATTGGGTACCATACTACTTTTGTCCATATTTGTTCTTTGATGATGGGACACAAGTGGTCTGTTTTAAGAAGAATATGTAAAGGTCCCATAGCATGGTGCTCTTTGGATGCTTTTATATAGACCTTAGTGGTCCTCTAATACCTGTCTCGTGAAGTCTCTTTAACATCCTTATAAGACCTTCTAGTGGGTCGCCTATAACTAGTATACATGACTCCGAAACTCTCTTTTGCTATATAGACTCTTAGGTGGTCGCTTCCTAAACTGTATAGCTGAAGTCTCTTTTTATAGACGACCTGTGAGGTGTGCGGGGGGGGAGTTGAAGTGGTGCCCCACTAATACTGTATCTCCTAGAAGTCTTTTTTATATGAGACACCTTAGTGGTCCCTAATACTGTATCTGAACTCTCTTTATATAGACCTTAGTGGTCCCTAATACTGTATCTAAGTCTCTTTTATAGTGCTTCCCTAATACTTAGTGGTCCCCTACAACTGTATCTGAAGTCTCTTTATATAGACCTTATGGTGACCCTAATACGTATCTGACAGTCTTTTTATATAGACCTTAGTGGTCTCGCTAATACTCTTATCCTGAATGTCTCTTTATATGTCTTTATTAGAACTTAGTGGTCCCCCTAATACTGTATCTGAAGTCTCTTTTATATAGACCTAGTGGTGGTCCCCTAATACTGTATCTGAAGTCTCTTTATATAGCCCCTAACTTAGTGGTCCCCTAATACTGTATCGAATCTCTTTTATAAGTGGTACCCTAATACTTAGTGGTCGCTCCATAAATACTTGTATCTGAAGTCTCTTTGCTTTATATAGACCTTAAGTGGTCCCTAAATACTGTATCTGAAGTCTTTTTATATGATCCTTAGTGGTCACTAATACTGTATCTGAAGTCTCTTTATATAGACCTTAGTGCTCCCATAATACTGTATCTAAGTCTCTTTATATAGACCCTAGTGTCCCTAATAACTGTCTCTGAAGTCTCTTTTTAATAGACCTAGTGGTCTCCAAAAGCGCGAATACTGTACTAGTTCTCTTTATATAACGTATGCCGCGGGACTAATACGTATCGAGTCTCTGATAGACCATTGGTCCGGCTAATCATATATAGTCAAGGTGGGAGGCTGGGTGCCAATTGCTCATTTTGAAGCGTGGATGTCTTTCTCTCAGGGGGGTGGGGGGGGTGGGCAATTTCTCTGGTAGCGGGCACGAAAGCCGAGAATGGGGAGGTATACCATGGCCCCATTAGTGGACCGCGCACAATTTGGCCATGCTGAGTGTGTGCTTTCATTTCTCAAAGCGAGAGGGCAAACCCAGGGCTGCGTTAGCACACTTCACCATTTCTGAGCTCAGCTGGGGGACCGCATAGCAGGGCGGGGGGGGAACTCATATTAATGTTCCTCATAAGGTGACATTTTCTTGCCATGGGACGCGGCTCTGCTGCACAAGACTGAGACACAATCGAACCTGCACGTGCAGAAATTATTTTATAACACACCAACACGCCTTCGGTGTCCCCTATAATTATAGGAATCTGCATCATCATCATCACAGGTGGAAATGAACGCCTGCGTCGGAGCACCCTGGACACATCAAGTCTTTTGTGTGTTGGTCTATTGTATAAATGCAATGGAAACACGTATTTCTAGGTCTTTATGTTGAATAAAGGCCTTTATGTCATGATGTGGGTGTTAACTGCCACATGCATGTCAGACAACAAACAATCTAAAAATAACAACAGCAACTTGATTTACAACAAACTGTCCATCTCAGGACACAGGATATTAGCAATGTGTTCTCTTGGGAAAGCGTCGAAACAGCACGTCACTTTTAAGGACATGTTATGGGCCATGTTGACGCATTTTAAGCTAATTGATTGTTCTCAGTCCCAATGTCTTTGTGAATGCAAACAAAACTACTCTTTTAGGGTTAGGAAGAGATAGTGGTGTGGGTTAAAATAAGTATGTATGGTTTGTTACGTAGTATTGTGTCCTATATTATGTTTTCTGAATGTAAAAAAGGAAATGCAAGATCATGGTTTGGGTTAAAATAAGTGTGTGTGTGTGTGTGTGTGTGTGTGTGTGTGTGTGGGTATATATAAGAATCTTTGTTACATTAATTAGGATTTGTAAGTATGTTAAGTAGTCAATTCGAAAATATTGACTTTTGGTTTCAGACGGGACACAATGTCCTCCACGTGTTTGTTTGACCCCCCCTAATACGCAGACTGTCTCACTCTTAATACTGCGTAACAAAAATTAGTCAGTAGAGACTAAATCGTGTGGACTTACACGTGAAAGCAGATTTGATCTCATGGGGAAGACAATAATGGCATTTTTCTTCAATAAGAACAATAATGTAAGACTTTTTTTTTTTACGAGCACTGAACATTAAAAACTATTTCTGTGCAGTAAGAAATTATTGTACTCCTTCTATTTGTCAATATACTGAGCCAATAAAAAACAAACACACAAAAAAACTAACCCCAACCCATAAAATAAGGGCTTTCAACAAACAGGCGCTTGGCCAGTGTCTCTAGCTAGTAGTAGTAGTAGTAGTAGTAGTAGTAGTAGTAGTAGTAGTAAAGGCCAATACTTTGTGTAGCAAGGTTGGTTGTAGTGGTGGATGGGTCAAATAATACAGGACTTTCACCCAGGAGACCGGGGTTAATGTCCCACGTGTCACATTTCCTAAACCTAACCCCTAAGCCTAACCCTAGCCCCCTAACCTTACCTAAACCCAACTAACCATGACCCCTAACCCTAACTCCCATAATCCTTTACCTTAACTGTCCCGTTCTTCTTTTCCTAAACCCAACTGTCCCCTTCTTCTTTTCCTAAACCCAAGTGTCGCCGTTCTTGCTTCACTAAACCCAACTGTACGTCGGTTCCTCTTTTCGCAACCAACTGTCTTCATCGTTCCTTCTTCCTTCTAAGCCGCACTGTGCTCCGTTCTCTTTTCCTAAACCTGGGGCCGACTGTCTCCTGTTCTTCTTTTCTAACACCCAACCTGTCGCCTTCTTCTTGTCCTAACCAAACCGACCAAAATAACTGTCGCCGTACAGCAAAAAAAAAAAAGAAAACCTCTTTCTTCTTCGGCTAAAGCCCCCCTGTCTCGGTCTGCGTCTTTTCTTAGCGCGCAACTGTCGCCCGTCTTCGGCGGGGCGAAACGCCACGGTCCCGTGCGTCTTCGTCGAAACCGGCACTGGCCCGGTCGGCGGGGCCGAAACCCAAACTGGCGCGTTTCTTCATTTGGCTTAAACCCAACTGGCCGCGGCTTCTGCGGCGGCCGAAAAAAAAAAAACCGGAAACTCCAACTGTCCCGTTCATGCTTCTTCTGAAGGGCCCAACTGGTCGCCAGTGCTTGCTGGGCCGAACCCAAGCGGGCCCGTGCCGGGGGGGCCCAAACCAAACGGTCGCCGGGCCGGGGCGGGCCGTACCCAACTGGCCCGTGCGCGGGGCGTTCCTACGCTAAACGCTGTTAACGGTCCCGGTCGCGTGGGTGCCGAATAGCCCAACGGTCACCGGGCCGGTTTTGCCGAAACCCAACGGTCTGGCCCGGGCCGCGGGGCCGAAACCCAACTGGCGGCCCGGGCGCTCGGGGGGCGCTACACCCTAACTGGCCCCCGGTCTTCGGCCGGAACGGCCGAACGGGCGCGGGGCTGCGGGCCGAAACCCAACGCCCCGTGGGGGCGGGACGACGGGAGCCGAAAAACCACAACGGGCGAGACAGAAATGGCAGAGGGTTGGCGTAACAAGGGGAAGAGGAAACACCGGGGGATCAGGTAGAGGGCTCAAAGGACCGCGAAAAGAGAGAAGGGAAGCAGAGAGCGCCAAAGGCCAGGAAAACGGAAAGGGCAGCTCCAAGCGGCCGGGGGTGGTGGCAGGGCCGCAGCAGGGCACGTTAGGGGGGGGTGCAAACAGAGCGAGGCAGATTGGATGAGCAAGTAAGCAAGGAAGTGGAGCAAGCACAAGCCGTGGGCAGGGGACAGCGGCCAAAGAAGTGGCTGCAGTCGGAGCGGAGTGGCCCTGAAAAGCACGAGAGACAAACATGACAACATGACAGGCCCAAGTCAATCACGGAGACACGTGGGGCAGAAGGAAATAGGTTTGGGATGTGGGACAGCTCAACAAGATGTACAAAGCATGTGGCTGAGTGACTCCATCGCCCGAACGAATATTAGGGCATGAGCTTAGAGGTGAGAGAACCATCAGACCCCGCCCTGATGTAATCTAGACACCGTGGTGGGATGAAGGAGCAGGGGGTTGGGAGACTAAAGACAACAGTCATGGAGTAGAGGACGGGGGGTGGAGGTGAGGGGGGGTGTGGAGGGTTGCACGCTTTGTCTGCACGCACTGCTGATAGCAAAGGGAGAAACAGATCTTAAAAGCAGGACTGTGACTCTGTGATTGGCCCTTGTGCAATGTTGTGTAGATCTGATTGGTTATGCAGGAAGGTGAACGCTGATTCACTAGTTAGGAAAAGGAACGATGATTGATTGATGGATTGATTGTGTGTTGATTGATTATTGATTGATTGAATGAGATGTGGGGTGTGGCGCCTTGAGCCAACTGCCACTTTGGGCTCAAAGTTGAAAGCCACGAGTGCTCTCGATCATGTGGGGGCCATAATTCTCGTGGGGGGTGCATAATATATTATATAATATATATAATAGAATATGAACTCGTATACTTATTATGGTATTATACAATCATACACCTCAAAATAAGCTCAGAGAATTTTTGCTGAGGTATCGTATCCAAATAACACGGGGGGGGGGGGGGAGTCGGGAAACACAGTGCCTGACCGTAAATAATACCGGAAACCGAGTGAGTGGGGGGGGAGTTTGAGAGGTGGATGAGAAGTTGGCGAATGCTTTGTGCAACATTTGGGGGGGGCGATACGCCCCAACTACGAGAATTAAGGAATATGTATTTTGTGACAAAATCAAGCTTACCTATTGAACGAGTTTATACAGTTTTCTTTTTGTAAGCCATGTTCTAGTCACCTCTTCAATGCAATCGGGATGTTCTTGATCCTTATTTGGCCTTTTTGTTGGAAGGCAGTGGGTCCAAAGTCACCCTCAAACGCCATATCAACGAACTTGCGATGTCAGGTGTACTTTGGTATGAGTGTTATTGGTGATCATCTTGACCTACGGTATGTCTACTCCATGCGCGATTAACACATTTAATAATGCAGCAGAATTTGTATGACAATAAGTTCTATTCTAATTGTTATAAATGATGGACACACATTACTTAACATTTCTGTAAATTGTAGGCACCTCTAAAGATCTAAAC
>NC_045739.1:24645045-24646027 GCF_008692095.1 Etheostoma spectabile | reverse complement strand
GTTCTTCTGTACTTAAACCAACTGTCCCGTTCCTTTTTCCTGAAACCCACATGTCCCGGCCTTTTTGCCGAAACCAAATGTCCTTCCTTGTTTCTAAACCCAACGTCCCGTTCCTTTTTTCCTTAACCCAACGGTCAATTCTTCTTCCTGAACCTAACTGTCCTGTTCTTCTTTTCCTAAACCCAACTGCCCCGTTGTTCTTTATCTACTTTATCTAAACCCAACTGTCTATACAGAAAGCAGAGTTTGTTCTGAACAATTTTATATGAAACACCGTGGGATCAGTTATATGCAAATTACTCTAAAAGGAGAATTTAAGAAGATATCTCCAAATGCCATTAAAACTTAAAGCAGCTCCAGATTCCTGTTTGGTTTTGCAGGTCACGCATCAATGCAATTTAGGTGTGGTGCAAACGATATAAGCAATTATGATCAATTAATTGTACAACACAATCCTTCAGGTGTACATCTGCCAAAGGAGTGGCTGCAGTCTGTACGTGATGTCCTGAACAAGCACGGAGACAAACAGACAAACATACAGCACTTCAATCACGAGAGACACGTTGGCAGATATGCAAATTAGGTTTTATTGTACAGCTCAATAAAATGTACAAAGCCTTTGGCTATTAGACTCCATCGCCCTACGAATATTTTCTATATCTTTATAGAGGTAGAGAACCATCAGACCCCCCCTGATGTAATCTAGACACCGGTGGTGGCGATGAAGGAGCAGGGAGACCAGACCAGTCAGCTGGAGTAGAGGACTGGAGGTGGAGGGGGGGGTGGAGGGTTGCACGCTTTGTCTGCACCGACTGCTGATAGCAAAGGGAGAAACAGATCTTTAAAAGCAGGACTGTGACTCTGTGATTGGCCCTTGCAATTTGTGTATGATTCTGATTGGTTAGCAGGAAGGTGAACAGCTGATTCCAGTTAGGAAGAGAGGATTGATTGATTGATTGATTGATTGATTGATTGATTGATT
>NC_045739.1:24642593-24644827 GCF_008692095.1 Etheostoma spectabile | reverse complement strand
ACAAATAGCTAGAGATTTTTGCTGAGGTTCGTATCCAAATAACTACGGGGGGGGGAGTCGGGAAACACAGTGCCTAGCCTAAATAATACCTGAATAGGTGAGTGGGGGGTGAGTTGTGAGAGGTGGATGAGAAGTTGGCGAAGCTTTTCAACATTTGGGGGGGCGCTACCGGCCTCAACACAGAATTAAGGAATAGTATTTTGTGACCAAAATCACTTACCTTAATTTGAACGAGTTTATACAGTTTTCTTTTGTAAGCCATGTCTAGTCACCTCTCAACATCTGGATGTTCTTGATCCTTATTTTGCCTTTTTTTTGGGAAGCAGTGGTCCAAGTCATCCCTCAAAACCCAATCAACGACCTGGGATGTCATGGTGTACTTTGGTATGAGTTGTTAATTGGTTGTATCATCTGTGACCTACGGTATGTTATACTCCATGCAGCGCATTAAAACATTTTAATAATGCACAGAATTTGTATGAATAAGTTCTTATTTTTAATTTTATAAAGGATGACACACATTAATTAACATTTCTGTAAATGTACACTCTAAAGTCTAAACTCTACTGTACTATATATGGGTGGCAGTAGCTCAGTTTGTAGGGAGTTGGGTTGGGAACCGGAGGGTCACGGTTCAAGTCCCCGTATGGACCAAAAGTACGGAGTGTGGATTGGTGGCTGGAGAGAGCACTGCCAGTGCTGTTGGTGAGGCACCGTACCCCCCCACACCGCTCAGGGCGCTGTTCAGCTGGCAGCCCACTCACTCTGAACATCCCCCATAGGCATGTACACATGTGTGTGTGTGTGTGTGTGTGTGTGTGGTGTGTGTGTGTGTGTGTGTGTGTGTGGTGTGTGGTGTTGTGTGGTGTGTGTGTGTGTGTGGTGTGTGTGTGTGTGTGGTGTGTGTGTGTGTGTGTAAAACTAACTAAGTGTGGACACCAATGTAAGTTGTATTCCCCTTGGGATCAATAAACATGATTCATTTAAAGAGAACATAGAAAACAGTAAAATCACAAAAGGTCGCAAAGAAACAAAAGGATGAAACTGTCCCACCATATGCGAATATGGGGGGGGGGTAATTCGTTCCAGAGTCTTGGGGCAGCAACTGCAAAAGCCTGATCCCCCCACCGTTTATACCTGGGCCTTGGGACTTCTAAAACCAACTGATTTGAAGACCGCAATGAGACAGTTAAAATTTCCGACAAATACTCTAATATGTACAAACAAGGTAAATTACCAGAATGCAAAAGAGCATCCCTAAGAAAATAGTGCAAGTTAAAATAGACCTATAACACCATAGAAAGTGAAAAAATAACCTAGTGAAAGCCCAATTACTTTGAATACCAAATAATGGAAACTGAGAAAATTGTAACAAAATTATCATAATACCTGACAAGCCCCACATTTACACTTTCCCACAAAATGTGATTGTTGTTGCAGAAAAAATGTAATTAAATGGGTTTGAGAAGTTCTTCTGTGCCCCCTCTTCCAGTCTTCTTAGATCATTGTGATACCTATACCAGGGGTCTTCAATGTTTTTTGAGCTAAGGACATCTTATCTGAGAGAGGGACGGAGCATCGAGCCCCTTCTGGATATTTTATAAAATGGAGATGCACATTAAACCGGGCCTACAATACAATAAATGTCCGATCTGTGCTTACACAATCTCTTTGTGTGATTGCTGTTTTTTGCCCTCCTCTGTACTCTGGAAGGATTTTGCCGGCTGTCTCGAGGACTCCTTTGGTTGTATTATTGATACCTTACATACATTTTTGATATTGTCTGTCTCTGCCTTTGGGTCAGAGATATTCATTCTCTGATTCTCATGAAAATAAAAGCCCAAAACCCTTATACATACATTTTTAGTGCATTGAAAACTAAGCTATAAAAGGCCATTTTAACAGTTGCAAAGACACTCCCTTCATTAATTGTGCCTGCCGATGGTCTAGTACAAACACAGTACAGGTTTTTTTTGCAAATCAGACAGTGTGTGGGAGTTTCTTTGAAACTTCGGACCAACTTCTCGCCCTCCGACACACCACCTAACTCACGTTATAGAGTAAAGTATTTTTCTGTAGCTACTTAAAAATCTTTAAGTAACTCTGAAGACCCCCTCAGGGCCCCGGACCCCCTGTGGAAGATATCTATGCTATAACTCATCATGTTGGTCTATTCTTCACACAGAACATCCTTCATAGAAGAAGAAAGCTTCTCTTTTTACCCAGTCAAAGGC
>NC_045739.1:24633010-24642583 GCF_008692095.1 Etheostoma spectabile | reverse complement strand
GGGGGGGGTCATCAAGTGAGGGTCAAAGGAAAGAGGCTGTTGTGTGCTATGCTGTACAGATTGGGGGGAAAAAGCCCCCTGAGGCTGATTTTTTAATATGTATTTGACTTATCAGCGGGAAGTTGCAAACAGAGCAGGGTCTGGCTACAAAATTAATGAACGTGTTATGAAAATGGGACTAAATTGATGCACACAAGGCATCAGATGTATTATTTTTTTTAATCAAAGAAATGATCTGGCCATGACACATATGGGGTTTAGGCTTATTGTATGAAGCAATGACACACACACACACAGACGCAAACAGGAATAAAAAGCTATTCATGCCTTCAGGATCAATGTTCCCTGAATGGTACAACTATTAAAACTATTAAAATGTCCCATTTGGCCCATGACGCTGCCTACATGAATAGGTCCCAATTGTACTGAACAATTGTGCTCCTGCAATTACAATTGTTGCTAACAATAAAAATAAAAAAATACAATGTGACTCAACAGGTCGTACGTCTCTATTAATGGCTGACGCCAACGGTACAGCACTGTCCTTCCAATAATTAGTATGACAGAAAGGAACTGGTACCATCCTTAATCTGGGAGGGCTGATGTGAAAACAATACTTATTATTAATTAGTCATGCAAGGTGAGTACTACTATATATACAAACAGAAGACGGAGAGAATAGACACACTCAAGGAGAGGAGACACACAGCAAGATTACGCCAAGGAGTCAATCCCCTCTACTGGACATCACTGCAGCAGCAAGTAAGAGAACCTCAAATCCCTTCGGTGTCTGAAAACTCAAATCTGCTTGAATGGTTTTGCTGTTTGCAGTTGTTTCTGAAAATGAACCTGGAGAGATGATCATATTCCTCTCTCTCCCTCTCTCTCTCTCAGTTTCTATTTCATGTTGCTTTGACAAAAAATACATCCGTGGTGCCAAAGTACAAGAAAAAACATACATTTATACAACAATAATGAGAAGATACATCTGATATAATAATACAAGCAAAGAGAATACTTATGAAATATTTGTAGAGGCTAAACAAATTATGTGCATTTCCCTCAAAGGGTATTTTGAAACAATTATGGAAAAATTAAAATGATAACACATCAAATTCTCTATGTATTGAGCCTTGTATTGTGGCAGGAGGAGACATGTTGAGCCATGCCGTGCTTTCATCTTCTCTCAGTGTAGATAGTTAAGCCTGGTATGTGCAAAATGTACCTCTCTCTGTGTCTCTCTCTGTCTCTCTCTCTCTCTCTCTCTCTCTCTCTGTCTCTCTCTCTCTCTGTCTCTCTCTCTCTCTCTCTCTATCTTTGTCCATTTGACTAAATTGAAATTAATAGAATTATTTGTATTACAATTTGTAAGCTTTCAAAACAAATACACAAAATTGCATTTCTTTTTCAAAATTCACTTTAATTTTGAGGACAAATGTTCTTGCTTTAGTTTTGTGACTCAATTATTAATTGATTATTTGTTTTCTGCCATTTCAACTAGTATGTTGTGACTTTTAATATCTTTTTTTTTATGCTATTATTGCAACTTCACTGCTTGTTGTGTTTAACCCTTGTGTTGTCTTCCCGTCAACGGTGAAAAAAAAGACTTTTGTTGTCCCCGTCTCCATGTTTCAGTTACTTTTGGTACATATAGTTTTGTATTTTAACATTTTTGTGGGGGGGGGGGGGGGGGGTCCATTGTTTTGGTCTCTGTCTTCAACATTTTAATGGCTTTTTCTGACATTTCTTTCCGTTTTTTTCCCAACTCGTTTTGTCACTTTTTCAATGTTTTGGGTGCTTTTTTTTAATACGTTTTTTCCCAATTTTGACCATTATTGTCATCATTTTTTGACTTGAAAGTTGTTGCTTTTTTAACGTTTTGGCGTGTGTTATTTTATTTTTATTTTTCTGCACTTTATTGACATCCCTTTTTTTTTCATATGAAAAAAAACTGACGTTTTTGTTGAATCTAGCTATTCTGATGTGAGGATTTGCTCCCAGTGTTTTTGAACTATGGGAGAGAAACAGAAATAGAAATAGAAATAGAAATAGAAATAGAAACAGAAACAGAAATAGAAGGCCTTACCTCGGAGCACTGTCCATCAGGATTTTAAACTATTTTTTGTCACATCACAAGAGGTGCACAGCCACGCCGACTCAGCCAAGCTGTCTAACTGATCCTATTTATAAATTGTATATTTATATTTATCAGATCAGAGGGAACTGACAAAATGTCGGAATAAGTTGCCATTGTGTTGGAAGTTGTGCGTCTGTTGTGTATTAGTTGTGCTTCTCCCTCAATCACTCAATGTTGTTGACATGCAGAGCAACGAAATGCTGATTAGACTTGGAGCTCTTTCAGGAATGTATGCTGTAGTTTTAGTACTAGTCAATTCATTTAAATGTTATTTATAGTATCAATTCATAACAAGAGTTATCTCGAGACACTTTACATGTAGAGTAGGTCTAGACCACACTCTATAATTTTCAAGGACCCAACAGGTCTAATAGTTTCTTCCAGAGCAACAGTGGCGAGAAAAACTCCTTTTAGGAAGAAACCTGGGACAGACCCAGACCCAGACCCAGGCCCTTGGTAGGCGGAGTCTGACGGGCCGGTTGGGGTTAAAAATGACGTCATATGAATTCATAGCATCACATCATATCAGGGAAGCTCGTTCTGATTGCCATTAATTATATCTTGTTTTTTTCCTGGGTGTAGCTGCATTTACAGTTTAAACTAGTAGACACTCCCACCAGGAGTACTAATGTAAACCACAGCTACTCACAAGAAAAAGGCTTTTATTTTGAAATTGGGAATACCACTTTAATGTCTATCTGCAAAATAAATGGGTATACAGTTACATTTAAAACAAGAGGGAAATGGCGGAAATGCTTTAGTAGATTTTTCTTTGATTAAATGAACCACATATGACTCCTTTGTACTCCTTTATAAAGGAGCACTCAAGAGAATCCTAAATACAAATTTTTCCCCACATATTCCCAGTGGTGGAAGGATACTTGGGAAGACCCAAGCTCCCCCATTCAAAATGTTGCAATATATGGGAAGGCTAAACTTTTTTAGCCTTTTTGCAATGTATGGGAAGACTAAACCCCGACATTCGGCAACTTTTGGATGGGCCGTTTGGTCTTCTCAAGTGACGTGACCCATAGGGCAAAATTCTCATCAAATTTTGTTCCCCTTTTGGGGTCCTTTGCATGGACACATGACCACCGAAATTAGGTCACATATTATACAGAACATCATCTTTGATACTGAAAATGTTCTTCAAGTCAAGATTTATTTCAAAAGATCATCAACCCAGATTTTAAATTATGCTTAGGCTAATAATATGTGACTCAAGTGGCAAATGGTGACCTCGCCCAGATTACACTTAACAAATGTCCCTGGTTCTCCAAGGATGAGGGGGGTTACCAAGGAAAGGGGCACTCCGAGGCCCATACATGCATCCCGGATGTCCCCCTCTCCCCACCTGGTATTCTCAGTTGGGGAAAGACATTTGGGAAGACTCTTGCATTTTGGGGTCAGGAAACTTGAGTAGACCCAACGCCCCCATCCAAGCCTGCCAATTAAAAATCTCCTTTGTACTATTTTTCATTTTCTTTCAGGACATGTTCATCTGTAATTCTGGAAGAGAAAGCGGAGGAGAAAGGAAACCGATCACAATGTTCATCAAGACATTTATCGTTGTCCTTACACTTATTGGTAAGTCATAAAAGTAATATAGTAATTAGAAAACACAACTAAATGTCACAATGTATGACCGAATACTAACCAACCTCTTAACTCAAACCAGCAGCCAACAGCCAGCCTGCCGAAGGAAGCCTGAGAGACAAATGTCCCATTTTTGTCCCACCGCCAGCATCAGTAGCAGCTAGTGCCAAAGCAGCCGCAACGGCGGCATCGATAGCAACCGCGGCAGCGGCAACGGCAGCAACAGCAGCAGCAACCACTTCTGGACCCGCCGCTGTTTTAGCAGCAGCTGCTGCAGTAGATGCTGCTCAAGCCGCCCAGAGAGCAGCAGTAGCTTCTTCACTCGTCAGCAATGGGACAATATCACCAACACAGGCAGCACAACTGGCAACCACAGCAACGGAAAAAGCTAAAATAGCATTAGCTGCAGCGAAAACCGCAATTGAAGCATCACCAACAACAACAGCAGCAGTTAGCAAAATGCAGAGGCGTCAGTGAAAGCATCAGCAGCCGCAGATGAAGCAGCCCAGGCAGCAAATAAGGCTGCACTGCAGTGACATTAGGAACTGCAGCAGAAGCTAAAACAGCTGCAACAAGGCAGCGGAAGATGCAACAACAGCTCTAGCAGCACTATGCAGCACTAACAGCAGCTACAAACCAAACCCCTGGACCATCCACAGCAGCCAATAATCCAACAGTCAATTGCCGCCATACAAGCAGCAGCAGCTGCCACCAACGCAACAACCCAAGGAACGGCAGTTGGAAATGCAACACAAGCAGCTAACACCGCTCAACAAGCAGCCGTGGCTGGTCAATTTGGTTGCAACACCAGCAGCGTTAACAGCAACTGCAGCAGCAGCTAGTGCCGAAGCGGCAGCAACAGCGTCATCGATAGCAGCGCAGCAGCGGGCAACGGCAGCAACGGCAGCAGAACCACTTCTGGACCGCCGTGTTTTAGCAGCAGAGCTGCAGCAGATGCTGCTCGGGGCGCCAGGAGGCAGCAGTAAGCGTCATCACCGTCAGCAATGGGACAATATCACCAACACAGGCAGCACAATTGGCAACCACAGCAACAGAAAAAGCTAAAGCGTTAGCTGCAGCCAAAACCGCAATTGAAGCATCACAACAACAACAGCAGCAGTGGCACAACAAATTGCAGAGGCGTCAGTGAAAGCATCAGAGCCGCAGATGAAGCAGCCCAGGCAGCAAATAAGGCTGCATCTGCAGTGACAGTAGGAGGCAGAGGGAAGCTACAACAGCTGCAACAAAGGCAGCGGAAGATGCAACAACAGCTCTAGCAGCACTATCGGCAGCACTAACAGCAGCTGCAAACCAAACCTGGATCATCCACAGCAACGCCAATAATCCAACAGTCAATTGCCGCATACAAGCAGCAGCAGCTGTCACGAACGCAACAACCCAAGGAACGGCAGTTGGAAATGCAACACAGCAGCTAACAGCAGCTCAACAAGCAGCCACGGCTGTGTCCAATTTGGTTGCAACCCCAGCAGCGTTAACAGCAACTGCAGCAGCAGCTAGTGCCGACAGCAGCAGCAACAGCGGCGCGATAGCAGCCGCCGCAGCGGCAACGGCAGCAACGGCAGCAGCAACCACTTCGGACCCCGCTGTTTTAGCAGCAGCTGCGCAGCAGATGCTGCTCGAGCCGCCCAGGAGGCAGCAGTAGAGTCATCACTCGGCAGCAATGGGACAATATCACCAACAGGGCAGCACAATGGCAACCACAGAACAACGGAAAAAGCTAAAATAGCGTAGCTGCAACAAAAACCGCAATTGAAGCATCACCAACAACAACCGCAGCAGTGGCACAAAAAGGTGCAGAGGCGTCAGTGAAAGCATCAGCAGCCGAGATGAAGCAGCCCAGCAGCAAATAAGGCTGCATCTGCAGGGACCTAGGAGCTGCAGCGAAGCTACAACAGCTGCAACAAAGGCAGCGGAAGATGCAACAACAGCTCTAGCAGCACTATCGGCAGCACTAACAGCAGCTACAAACCAAACCCTGGACCATCCACAGCACGCCAACCAACAGTCAATTCGCCATACAAAGCAGCAGCTGCCACCAAAGCAACAACCAAGGAACGGCAGTTGGAAATGCAACACAAGCAGCTAACACCGCTCAACAAGCAGCCGTGGCTGCGGTCCAATTGGTTGCAAACACCAGCAGCGTTAACAGCAACTGCAGCAGCAGCTAGTGCCGAAGCGGCAGCAACAGCGTCATCGATAGCAGCGCCAGCAGCGGCAACGGCAGCAACGCAGCAGCAACCACTTCTGGACCGCCGCTGTTTTAGCAGCAGCTGTGCAGCAGATGTGCTCGGGCCGCCAGGAGGCAGCACGTAGCGTCATCACTCGTCAGCAATGGGACAATATCACCAACACAGGCAGCACAATTGGCAACCACAGCAACAGAAAAAGCTAAAATAGCGTTAGTGCAGCAAAAACGCAATTGAAGCATCACCAACAAACAGCAGCAGTGGCACAACAAATTGCAGAGGCGTCAGTGAAAGATCAGCAGCGCAGATGAAGCAGCCCAGGCAGCAAATAAGGCTGCATCTGCAGTGACAGTAGGAGCTGCAGCAGAAGCTCAAACAGCTGCAACAAAGGCAGCGGAAGATGCAACAACAGTCTAGCAGCACTATCGACAGCACTAACAGCAGTGCAAACCAAAACCCTGGATCATCCACAGCAACGCCAATAATCCAACAGTCAATTGCCGCCATACAAGCAGCAGCAGCTGTCACGAACGCAACAAACCAAGAACGGCAGTTGGAAATGCAACACAAGCAGCTAACGCAGCTCAACAAGCAGCCACGGCTGTGTCCAATTTGGTTGCAACACCAGCAGCGTTAACAGCAACTGCAGCAGCAGCTAGTGCCGAAGCGCAGCAACACAGCGGGTCGATAGCAGCCGCCGCAGCGGCAACGGCAGCAAAGGCAGCAGCAACCACTTCTTGACCCGCCGGTTTTAGCAGCAGCTGCTGCAGCAGATGCTGCTCGAGCCGCCAGGAGGCAGCAGTACGTCATCACTCGTCAGCAATGGGACAATTCACCAACACGGCAGCAAACTGGCAACCACAGCAACGGAAAAAGCTAAAATAGCATTAGCTGCAGCGAAAACCGCAATGAAGCATCACCAACAACAACACGCAGCAGTAGCACAAATAATTGCAGAGGCGTCAGTGAAAGCATCAGCAGCCGCAGATGAAGCAGCCCAGGCAGCAAATAAGGCTGCATCTGCAGTGACTTAGGAACTGCAGCAGAACTACAACAGCTGCAACAAAGGCAGCGGGAAGATGCAACACAGCTCTAGCAGCACTATCGGCAGCACTAACAGCAGCTACAAACCAAACCCCCTGGACATCCACCGCAACGCCAATAATCCAACGTCAATTGCCGCCATACAAGCAGCAGCAGTCGCCACAACGCAACAACACCAAGGAACGGCAGTTGAAATGCACACAAGCAGCTAACACCGCTCAACAAGCAGCACGTGGCTGCGTCCAATTTGGTTGCAACACCAGCAGCGTTAACAGCAACTGCAGCAGCAGCTAGTGCCGAAGCGGCAGAACAGCGTCATCGATAGCACGCGCCAGCAGCCGCAACGCAGAACGGCAGCAGCAACCACTCTGGACCCGCCGTGTTTTAGCAGCAGCTGCTGCAGCAGATGCTGCTCGGGCCGCCCAGGAGGCAGCAGTAGCGTCATCACTCGTCAGCAAAGGGACAATATCACAACACAGGCAGCACATGGCAACCACAGCAACAGAAAAAAGCTAAAATAGCGTTAGCTGCACGCAAAAACCGCACATTGAAGCATCACCAACAACAAAAGCAGCAGTGGCACAACAAATTGCAGAGGCGTCAGTGAAGCATCAGCAGCCGCAGATGAGCAGCCCAGGCAGCAAATAAGGCTGCATCTGCAGTGACAGTAGGAGCTGCAGCAGAAGCTACAACAGCTGCAACAAAGGCAGCGGAAGATGCAACAACAGCTCTAGCAGCACTATCGGCAGCACTAACAGCAGACTCAAACCAACCCCTGGATCACACAGCAACGCCAATAATCAACAGTCAATTGCCGCCATACAAGCAGCAGCAGCTGTACGAACGCAACAACCAAGGAACGGCAGTTGGAAAATGCAACACAAGCAGCTAACGCAGCTCAACAAGCAGCACGGCTGTGTCCAATTTGGTTGCAACACAGCAGCGTTAACCGCAAAGCAGCAGCAGCTAGTGCCGAAGCAGCAGCAACAGCGGCGTCGATAGAGCGCCGCAGCGGCAACGGCAGCAACGGCAGCAGCAACCACTTTGGACCCGCCGCTGTTTAGCAGCAGCTGCTGCAGCAGATGTGCTCGAGCCGCCCAGGAGGCAGCAGTGCGTCATCACTCGTCAGCAATGGGACAATATCACCAACAAGGCAGCACAACTGGCAACCACAGCAACGGAAAAAGCTAAATAGCATTAGCTGCAGCGAAAACCGCCAATTGAGCATCACCAACAAACACAGCAGCGTGCACAAAATAATTGCAGAGGCGTCAGTGAAAGCATCAGCAGCCGACGTGAAGCAGCCCAGGCAGCAAATAAGGCTGCATCTGCAGACATTAGAACTGCAGCAGAAGCTACAACAGCTGCAACAAAGGCAGCGGAAGATGCAACAACAGCTCTAGTAGCACTATCGGCAGCATAAAAGCAGCTGAAACCAAACCCTGGATCATCCACAGCAACGCCAATAATCCAACAGTCAATTGCCGCCATACCAGCAGCAGCAGCACTGTCACACGCAACAACCCAAGGAACGGCAGTTGGAAAGCAACACAAGCAGCTAACGCAGTCAACAAGCAGCCACGGCTGCGTCCAATGGTTGCAACACCCAGCAGCGTTAACAGCAACTGCAGCAGCAGCTAGTGCCAAGCAGCAGCAACAGCGGCGTCGATAGCAGCCGCCGCAGCGCGGCAACCGCAGCAACGGCAGCAGCAACCACTTCTGAACGCCACGTTTTAGCAGCAGCTGCGCAGCAGATGCTGCTCGAAGCCGCCCAGAGCAGCAGTAGCGTCATCACTCGTCAGCAATGGGACAATATCACAACCCAGGCAGCACAAATGGCAAACACAGCAACGGAAAAAGTAAAATAGCGTTAGCTGCAGCAAAAACCGCAATTGAAGCATCACCAACAACAACAAGCAGCAGTGGCACAAAATTGCAGAGGCGTCAGTGAAAGCATCAGCAGCCGCAGATGAAGCAGCCCAGGCAGCAAATAAGGCTGCATCTGCAGTGACAGTAGGAGCTGCAGCAGAAGCTACAACAGCTGCAACAAAGGCAGCGGAAGATGCAACAACAGCTCTAGCAGCACTATCAGCAGCACTAACAGCAGCTACAAACCAAACCCCTGGACCATCCACAGCAACGCCAATAATCCAACAGTCAATTGCCGCCATACAAGCAGCAGCAGCTGCCACCAACGCAACAACCCAAGGAACGGCAGTTGGAAATGCAACACAAGCAGCTAACACAGCTCAACAAGCAGCCGTGGCTGCGTCCAATTTGGTTGCAACACCAGCAGCGTTAACAGCAACTGCAGCAGCAGCTAGTGCCAAAGCAGCAGCAACAGCAGCGTCGATAGCAGCCGCCGCAGCGGCAACCGCAACAACGGCAGCAGCAACCACTTCTGGACCAGCCGCTGTTTTAGCAGCAGCTGCTGCAGCAGATGCTGCTCAAGCCGCCAAGGACGCAGCAGCGGCTTCTTCACTGGTCAGCAATGGGACAATATCACCAACACAGGCAGCACAACTGGCAACCAAAGCAACGGAAAAAGCTAAAATAGCGTTAGCTGCAGCGAAAACCGCAATTGAAGCA
>NC_045739.1:24632919-24633000 GCF_008692095.1 Etheostoma spectabile | reverse complement strand
AACAACAACAGCAGCAGTAGCACAACAAATTGCAGAGGCGTCGGTGAAAACATCAGCAGCCGCAGATGAAGCAGCCCAGGC
>NC_045739.1:24632406-24632909 GCF_008692095.1 Etheostoma spectabile | reverse complement strand
GCTGCATCTGCAGTGACAGTAGGAACTGCAGCAGAAGCTACAACAGCTGCAACAGAGGCAGCGGCAGATGCAACAACAGCTCTAGCAGAACTATCAGCAGCACTAACAGCAGCTACAAACCAAACCCCTGGACCATCCACAGCAACGCCAATAATCCAACAATCAATTGCCGCCATACAAGCAGCAGCAACTGCCACCAACGCAACAACCCAAGGAACGGCAGTTGGAAATGCAACACAAGCAGCTAACACCGCTCAACAAGCAGCCGTGGCTGCGTCCAATTTGGTTGCAACACCAGCAGCGTTAACAGCAACTGCAGCAGCAGCTAGTGCCAAAGCAGCAGCAACAGCGTCATCAATAGCAGCTGCAGCAGCGGCAACCGCAGCAACGGCAGCAGCAACCACTTCTGGACCAGCCACTGTTTTAGCAGCAGCTGCTGCAGTAGATGCTGCTCAAGCCGCCCAGAAAGCAGCAGTAGCGTCATCACTCGTCAGCAATGGGAC
>NC_045739.1:24632287-24632396 GCF_008692095.1 Etheostoma spectabile | reverse complement strand
ACACAGGCAGCACAACTGGCAACCACAGCAACGGAATTAGCTAAAATAGCATTAGCTGCAGCAAAAACCGCAATTGAAGCATCACCAACAACAACAGCAGCAGTGGCAC
>NC_045739.1:24617148-24632262 GCF_008692095.1 Etheostoma spectabile | reverse complement strand
GGCAGCTTATTTGCTGCCTGGCTGCTTCATCTGCGGCTGCTGATGCTTTCACTGACGCCTCTGCAATTTGTTGTGCCACTGCTGCTGTTGTTGTTGGTGATGCTTCAATTGCGTTTTTGCTGCAGCTAATGCTATTTTAGCTAATTCCGTTGCTGTGTTTGCCAGTTGTGCTGCCTGTGTTGGTGATATTGTCCCATTGCTGACGATGGATGACGCTACTGCTGCTTCTGGGCGGCTTGACAGCATCTACTGCAGCAGCTGCTGCTAAAACGTGCTGGTCAGAATGGTTGCTGCTGCCGTTGCTGCGGTTGCCGCTGCTGCAGCTGCTATTGATGACGCTGTTGCTGCTGCTTGGCACTAGCTGCTGCTGCAGTTGCTGTTAACGCTGCGGTGTTGCAACAAATTGGACGCAGCCACGGCTGCTTGTTGACGTGTTAGCTGCTTGTGTTGCTTTCCAACTGCCTTCCTTGGTTGTTGCGTTGGGGGCAGTTGCTGCTGCTTGTATGGCGGCAATGATTGTTGGTTATTGGCGTTGCTGGGATGGTCCAGGGGTTGTTTGAGCTGCTGTTAGTGCTGCTGATAGTTTCTGCTAGAGCTGTTGTTGCATCTGCCGCTGCCTCTGTTGCAGCTGTTGTAGCTTCTGCTGCGTTCCTACTGTCACTGCAGATGTGCAGCCTTATTTGCTGCCTGGGCTGCTTCATCTGCGGCTGCTGATGTTTTCACCGACGCCTCTGCAATTTGTTGTGCTACTGCTGCTGTTGTTGGTTGGTGATGCTTCAATTGCGGTTTCCGCTGCAGCTAACGCTATTTTAGCTTTTTCCGTTGCTTTGGTTGCCAGTTGTGCTGCCTTTGTTGGTGATATTGTCCCATTGCTGACCAGTGAAGAAGCCGCTGCTGCGTCCTTCGCGCTAGCAGCATCTGCTGCAGCAGCTGCTGCTAAAACAGCGGCTGGTCCAGAAGTGGTTGCTGCTGCCGTTGTTGCGGTTGCCGCTGCGGCGGCTGCTATCGACGCTGCTGTTGCTGCTGCTTTGGCACTAGCGCTGCTGCATTTGCTGTTAACCTGCTGGTGTTGCAACCAAATTGGACGCAGCCCCGGCTGCTTGTTGAGCTGTGTTAGCTGCTTGTGTGTTCATTTCCAACTGCCGTTCCTTGGTGTTGCGTTGGTGCAGCTGCTGCTGCTTGTATGGCGGCAATTGACTTTTGGATTATTGGCGTTGGCGTGATGGTCCAGGGGTTTGGTTTGTAGCTGCTGTTAGTGCTGCTGATATGCTGCTAGAGCTGTTGTTGCATCTTCCGCTGCCTTTGTTGCAGCTGTTGTAGCTTCTGCTGGCAGCTCCTACTGTCACTGCAGATGCAGCCTTATTTGCTGCCTGGGCTCTTCATCTGCGGCTGCTGATGCTTTCACTGACCCTCGCAACCTTTGTGCCACTGCTGCTGTTGTTGTTGGTGATGCTTCAATTGCGGTTTGTCTGCAGCTAACGCTATTTTAGCTTTTTCCGTTGCTGTGGTTGCCAGTTGTGCTGCCTGTGTTGGTGATATTGTCCCATTGCTGACGATTGATGACGCTACTGCTGCCTCCTGGGCGGCTCGAGCAGCATCTGCTGCCCAGCTGCTGCTAAAACAGTGGCGGGTCCAGAAGTGGTTGCTGCTGCCGTTCCTGCCGTTGCCGCTGCGGCGGCTGCTATCGACGCCGCTGTTGCTGCTGCTTCGGCACTAGCTGCTGCTGCAGTTGCTGTTACAGCTGCTGGTGTTGCAACCAAATTGGACACAGCCGTGGCTTCTGTTGAGCTGCTTTGCTGCTGTGTTGCATTCCCACTGCCGTTCCTTGGGTTGTTGCGTTCGTGACAGCTGCTGCTGCTTGTATGGCGGCATTGACTGTTGGATTATTGGCGTTGCTGTGGATGATCCAGGGTTTGGTTTGCAGCTGCTGTTAGTGCTGCCGATAGTGCTACTAGAGCTGTTGTTGCATCTTCCGCTGCCTTTGTTGCAGCTGTTGTAGCTTCTGCTGCAGTTCCTAATGTCACTGCAGATGCAGCCTTATTTGCTGCCTGGGCTGCTTCATCTGCGGCTGCTGATGCTTTCACTGACGCCTCTGCAATTATTTGTGCTACTGCTGCTGTTGTTGTTGGTGATGCTTCAATTGCGGTTTTCGCTGCAGCTAATGCTATTTTAGCTTTTTCCGTTGCTGTGGTTGCCAGTTGTGCTGCCTGTGTTGGTGATATTGTCCCATTGCTGACGAGTGATGACGCTACTGCTGCCTCCTGGGCGGCTCGAGCAGCATCTGCTGCAGCAGCTGCTGCTAAAACAGCGGCGGGTCCAGAAGTGGTTGCTGCTGCCGTTGCTGCCGTTGCCGCTGCGGCGGCTGCTATCGACGCCGCTGTTGCTGCTGCTTCGGCACTAGCTGCTGCTGCAGTTGCTGTTAACGCTGCTGGTGTTGCAACCAAATTGGACACAGCCGTGGCTGCTTGTTGAGCTGCGTTAGCTGCTTGTGTTGCATTTCCAACTGCCGTCCTTGGGTTGTTGCGTTCGTGACAGCTGCTGCTGCTTGTATGGCGGCAATTGACTGTTGGATTATTGGCGTTGCTGTGGATGATCCAGGGGTTTGGTTTGCAGCTGCTGTTAGTGCTGCCGATAGTGCTGCTAGAGCTGTTGTTGCATCTTCCGCTGCCTTTGTTGCAGCTGTTGTAGCTTCTGCTGCAGCTCCTACTGTCACTGCAGATGCAGCCTTATTTGCTGCCTGGGCTGCTTCATCTGCGGCTGCTGATGCTTTCACTGACGCCTCTGCAATTTGTTGTGCCACTGCTGCTGTTGTTGTTGGTGATGCTTCAATTGCGGTTTTTGCTGCAGCTAACGCTATTTTAGCTTTTTCTGTTGCTGTGGTTGCCAATTGTGCTGCCTGTGTTGGTGATATTGTCCCATTGCTGACGAGTGATGACGCTACTGCTGCCTCCTGGGCGGCCCGAGCAGCATCTGCTGCAGCAGCTGCTGCTAAAACAGCGGCGGGTCCAGAAGTGGTTGCTGCTGCCGTTGCTGCGGTTGCCGCTGCTGCGGCTGCTATCGATGACGCTGTTGCTGCCGCTTCGGCACTAGCTGCTGCTGCAGTTGCTGTTAACGCTGCTGGTGTTGCAACCAAATTGGACGCAGCCACGGCTGCTTGTTGAGCGGTGTTAGCTGCTTGTGTTGCATTTCCAACTGCCGTTCCTTGGGTTGTTGCGTTGGTGGCAGCTGCTGCTGCTTGTATGGCGGCAATTGACTGTTGGATTATTGGCGTTGCTGTGGATGGTCCAGGGGTTTGGTTTGTAGCTGCTGTTAGTGCTGCCGATAGTGCTGCTAGAGCTGTTGTTGCATCTTCCGCTGCCTTTGTTGCAGCTGTTGTAGCTTCTGCTGCAGTTCCTAATGTCACTGCAGATGCAGCCTTATTGCTGCCTGGGCTGCTTCATCTGCGGCTGCTGATGCTTTCACGACGCCTCTGCAATTATTGTGCTACTGCTGCTTTGTTGTTGTGATGCTTCAATTGCGGTTCTGCGTGCAGCTAATGCTATTTAGCTTTTTCGTGTTCTGTGGTTGCCAGTTGTGCTGCCCGTGTTGGTGATATTGTCCCATTGCTGACGAGATGACGCTACTGCTGCCTCCTGGGCGGCTCGAGCAGCATCTGCTGCAGCAGCTGCTGCTAAAACCGCGCGGGTCCAGAAGTGGTTGCTGCTGCCGTTGCTGCCGTTGCCGCTCGGCGGCTGCTATCGACGCCGCTGTTGCTGCTGCTTCGGCACTAGCTCTGCTGCAGTTGCTGTTAACGCTGCTGTGTTGCAACCAAATTGGACACAGCCGTGGCTGCGTTGTTGAGCTGCGTTAGCTGCTTGTGTTGCATTTCAAACTGCCGTTTCTTGGGTTGTTGCGTTCGTGGACAGCTGCTGCTGCTTGTATGGCGGCAATTGACTGTTGGATTATGGGCTTGCTGTGGATGATCCAGGGGTTTGGTTTGCAGCTGCTGTTAGTGCTGTCGATGTGCTGCTAGAGCTGTTGTTGCATCTTCCGCTGCCTTTGTTGCAGCTGTTTTAGCTTCTGCTGCAGCTCCTACTGTCACTGCAGATGCAGCCTTATTTGCTGCCTGGGCTGCTTCATCTGCGGCTGCTGATGCTTTCACTGACGCCTCTGCAATTTGTTGTGCCACTGCTGCTGTTGTTGTTGGTGATGCTTCAATTGCGGTTTTTGCTGCAGCTAACGCTATTTTAGCTTTTTCTGTTGCTGTGGTTGCCAATTGTGCTGCCTGTGTTGGTGATATTGTCCCATTGCTGACGAGTGATGACGCTACTGCTGCCTCCTGGGCGGCCCGAGCAGCATCTGCTGCAGCAGCTGCTGCTAAAACAGCGGCGGGTCCAGAAGTGGTTGCTGCTGCCGTTGCTGCCGTTGCCGCTGCTGCGGCTGCTATCGATGACGCTGTTGCTGCCGCTTCGGCACTAGCTGCTGCTGCAGTTGCTGTTAACGCTGCTGGTGTTGCAACCAAATTGGACGCAGCCACGGCTGCTTGTTGAGCGGTGTTAGCTGCTTGTGTTGCATTTCCAACTGCCGTTCCTTGGGTTGTTGCGTTGGTGGCAGCTGCTGCTGCTTGTATGGCGGCAATTGACTGTTGGATTATTGCGTTGGCTGTGATGGTCCAGGGTTTGGTTTGTGCTGCTTTAGTGCTGCCGATAGTGCTGCTAGAGCTGTTGTTGCATCTTCCGCTGCCTTGTTGCCAGCTGTTGTAGCTTCCGCTGCAGCTCCTACTGTCACTGCAGATGCAGCCTTATTTGCTGCCTGGGCTGCTTCATCTGCGGCTGCTGATGCTTTCACTGACGCCTCTGCAACCTTTTGTGCCACTGCTGCTGTTGTTGTTGGTGATGCTTCAATTGCGGTTTTTGTTGCAGCTAACGCTATTTTAGCTTTTTCCGTTGCTGTGGTTGCCAGTTGTGCTGCCCGTGTTGGTGATATTGTCCCATTGCTGACGAGTGATGACGCTACTGCTGCCTCCTGGGCGGCTCGAGCAGCATCTGCTGCAGCAGCTGCTGCTAAAACAGCGGCGGGTCCAGAAGTGGTTGCTGCTGCCGTTGCTGCCGTTGCCGCTGCGGCGGCTGCTATCGACGCCGCTGTTGCTGCTGCTTCGGCACTAGCTGCTGCTGCAGTTGCTGTTAACGCTGCTGGTGTTGCAACCAAATTGGACACAGCCGTGGCTGCTTGTTGAGCTGCGTTAGCTGCTTGTGTTGCATTTCCAACTGCCGTTCCTTGGGTTGTTGCGTTCGTGACAGCTGCTGCTGCTTGTATGGCGGCAATTGACTGTTGGATTATTGGCGTTGCTGTGGATGATCCAGGTGTTTGGTTTGCAGCTGCGTAGTTTGCTGCCGATAGTGCTGCTAGAGCTGTTGTTGCATCTTCCGCTGCCTTTGTTGCAGCTGTTGTAGCTTCCGCTGCAGTTCCACTGTCACTGCAGATGCAGCCTTATTGCTGCCTGGGCTGCTCATCTGCGGCTGCTGATGCTTTCACTGACGCCTCTGCAATTTTGTTGCCACTGCGCTGTTGTTGGTGATGCTTCAATTGCGGTTTTTGCTGCAGCTACGCTATTTTAGCTTTTTCTGTGCTGTGGTTGCCATTTGTGCTGCCTGTGTTGGTGATATTGTCCCATTGCTGACGAGTGATGACGCTACTGCTGCCTCCTGGGCGGCCCAGCAGCATCTGCTGCAGCAGCCTGCTGCTAAAACAGCGGCGGGTCCAGAAGGGGTGCTGCTGCCGTTGCTGCCGGTTGCCGCGCTGCGGCTGCTATCGATGACGCTGTTGCTGCCCGTTCGGCACTAGCTGCTGCTGCAGTTGCTGTACGCTGCTGGTGTGTGCACCCAAATTGGACGCAGCACGCTGCTTGTTGAGCGGTGTTAGCTGCTTGTGTTGCATTTCAACTGCCGTTCCTGGGTTGTTGCGTTGGTGGCAGCTGCTGCTGCTTGTTTGGCGGCAATTGACTGTTGGATTATTGGCGTTGCTGTGGATGGTCCAGGGTTTGGTTTGTGCTGCTGTTAGTGCTGCCGATAGTGCTGCTAGAGCTGTTGTTGCATCTCCGCTGCCTTGTTGCAGCTGTTGTATCTTCTGCTGCAGTTCCTAATGTCACTGCAGAGGCAGCCTTATTTGCTGCCTGGGCTGCTTCATCTGCGGCTGCTGATGCTTTCACTGACGCCTCTGCAATTATTTGTGCTACTGCTGCTGGTTTTTGGTGATGCTTCAATTGCGGTTTTCGTGCAGCTAATGCTATTTTAGCTTTTTCCGTTGCTGTGGTTGCCAGTTGTGCTGCCTTGTTGGTTATATTGTCCCATTGCTGACGAGTGAAGAAGCTACGCTGCTCTCTGGGCGGCTTAGCAGCATCTACTGCAGCAGCTGCTGCTAAAACAGCGGCGGGTCCAGAAGTGTTGCTGCTGCTGTTGCTGCCGTTGCCGCTGCCGCGGTTGCTATCGATGCCGCCGTTGCGGCGTGCTTGGCACTAGCTGCTACTGATGCTGGCGGTGGACAAAAATGGGACATTTGTCTCTCAGGCTTCCTTCGGCAGGCTGGCTGTTGCTGCTGGTTTGATGTTAAGTTGGTTAGTATTCGGTCATACATTGTGACATTTAGTTGTGTTTTCTAATTACTATATTACTTTTATGACTTACCAATAAGTTGTAGGACAACGATAATGTCTTGATGAACATTGTGATCGGTTTCCTTTCTCCTCCGCTTTTCTCTTCCAGAATTACAGAGAACATGTCCTGAAAGAAAATGAAATAGTACAAAGGAGATTTAAATTGGCAGGCTGGATGGGGGCGTTGGTCTACTCAGTTTCCTGACCCCAAATGCAAGAGTCTCCCAAATGTCTTTCCCCAACTGAGAATACCCAGGTGGGGAGAGGGGGACATCCGGTGGCATGTATGGCCTCGGAGTGCCCCTTTCCTTGGTAACCCCCCTCATCCTGGAGAACCAGGGACATTTGTTAAGTGTAATCTGGGCGAGTCACCATTGCCACTTGAGTCACATATTATTAGCCTAAGCATAATTTAAAATCTGGGTTGATGATCTTTTGAAATAATCTTGACTTGAAGAACATTTTTCAGTATCAAAGATGATGTTCTGTATAATATGTGACCTAATTTCGGTGGTCATGTGTCCATGGAAAGGACCCAAAAGGGAACAAAATTTGATGAATTTTGCCCTAGGGTCACGTCACTTGAGAAGCCAAACGCCCATCCAAAGTTGCGAATGTCGGGTTTAGTCTTCCCATACATTGCAAAAAGGCTAGAAAAAGTTTAGCCTTCCCATATATTGCAACATTTGAATGGTGGAGCTTGGGTCGTTCCCAGTATCCTTCCCCCACTGGGAATATGTGGGGAAAAATTGTATTTAGGATTCTCTTTAGTTGCTCCTTTATAAAGGAGTACAAAGGAGTCAGGTTGTTTCATTTAATCAAAGAAAAATCTACTAACTTTCCCCATTTCCCTCGTGTTTTAAATGTAACGTGTATACCCATTTATTTGCAGATTGACATTAAAGTGGTATCCCAATTTCAAAATAAAAAGCTCTTTTTCTTGTGAAGTCGCGTGTTTTACATAGTACTGCCTGGGGGAGTTGTCACTTTTAACTGTAATATGACAGCTACACCCAGGAAAAAAACAGATATAATAATGGGCAATCAGAACGAGCTTCCCTGATATGATTGTATGCTATGAATTCATATGACGTCATTTTTAAACCCCAACGGCCCTCACGACTCCTGCCTACCAAGGGCTGGTCTGGGTCTGGGTCTGTCCCAGGTTTCTTCCTAAAAGAGTTTTTTCTCGCCACTGTTGCTCTGGAAGAAACTATAGACCTGTTGGGTCCTTGAAATTTATGAGTGGGTCTGACCTACTCTACATGTAAGTGTCTCGAAGTATAGCTTGTTATGAATTGATACTATAAATAACATTTAAATGAATTGACGAGTATCTAAACTACAGCATACATCCTGAAAGAGCTCCAAGTCTAATCAGCATTTCGTTGCTCTGCCATGTCCACAACTTGAGTGATTGAGGGGAAGCCCAACTAATACACAACAGACTCCACAACTTCCACACACATGGCAACTTATTCCGACATTTTGTCATTTCCCTCTGATCTGATAAATATAATATCAATTTATAATAGAGACAAGGAAAAGAGGCAGTTAGACAGCTTGCTGGTTCGGCGTGGCTGTGCACCTCTTGTGATGTGACAAAAAATAGTTTAATCCTGATGGACAGTCGATGTCCTCCGAGGCTAGGTCACCTTCTATTTCTGTTTCTGTTTCTGACTATCATTCTATTCTCTTTATCTATTTCTGTTTCTCCCCATAGTTCAAAAACACGGGAGCAAATCCTCACATCAAATAGCTAGATTCAACAAAACGTCATTGTTTTGTTCATATGAAAAAAAAAAAGGGATGTCAATAACGTGCAGAAAATAAAATAAAATAACACACGCCAAAACTTAAAAAAGGCGAACAACTTCAAGTCAAAAAATGATGACAATAATGGTCAAAATTGGGAAAAACGTATTAAAAAAGCACCCAAAACATTACAAAGTGACAAATCACGTTGGGAAAAAACGAGAAATGTCAGAAAAAGCCATTAAATGTTGAAGAGCAGAGACCAAAACAATGGACCCCCCCCCCCACCCCCCAAAATGTTAAAATACAAAACTATATGTACGCAAAAGTAACTGAAACATGAGACGTGGACAACAAAGTCTTTTTTTCACCGTTGACGGGAAGACACACAAGGGTTAAACACACCAACGTGAAGTTGCAATAATGCATAAAAAAAATATATAAAGTCACAACATACTAGTTGAAATGGCAGAAAACAAATACTCATTAATAATTGATCACAAAACTAAGCAGAACATTTGTCCTCAAAAATTAAAGTAATTTTGAAAAAGAAAATGCAATTTTGTGTATTTGTTTTGAAAGCTTCCAATTGTAATACAAATAATTCTATTAATTTCAATTTAGTCAAATGGGGGGGGGGGACAAAGATCTAGAGAGAGAGAGAGCAGAAGAGCAGAAAGCAGAGAGAGAGAGAAGCTAGAGAGAGAGAGACGAGAGAGTCACAGAGTAGAGGTACATTTTGACATACCCGGCTTCAACTTCTACACTGAGAGAAGATGAAATGGTGCAACGGCATTGGCTCAACATGTCCTCCTCCTGCCAACAATACCAAGCCAATACATAGAGAAATTTGATGTGTTATCATTTTATTTTCCATAATTGTTTCAAATACCCTTTGAGGTGAAATGCACATAATTGTTGAGCCTCTAGCAAATATTTCATTATATTTCTCTTTTGCTTGTAGTTATTATATCAGTTTATCTTCTCATTATGTTTATAAATGTATGTTTTTTCTTACTTTGTGCACCACGATATTATTTTTTGTCAAAGCACATGAAATAGAAACTGAGAGAGAGAGAGGAAGTAGAGAGATATGATCATCTCTCCAGGTTCATTTTCATAACAACTGCAAACACTAAACCATTGCAGCAGATTGACGTTTTCAGAACCGAAGGGTATTTGAGGGTTCTCTTATCTTGCTGCTGCAGTGTGTCCGTAGAGGGCGATTGACTCGCTTGGCGTAATCTTGCTGTGTGTCCTCTCTCTGATGTGTCTATTCTCTCCTCTTCTGTTTGTATATAGTAGTGTACTCAGCCTTGCATGACTAATTAATAATACAGTCATTGTTTTCAGCAGTCAGCCCTCCCAATTAAGATGTACCAGTTCCTTTCTGTCATACTAATTATTGGAAGGACGTGCTAGTACCGTGCGTCAGCCATAAGAGACGTACGACCTGTTGAGTCCATTGTAGTTTGTTTATTTTTATTGTTTAGCGCACAATTGTAATTGCAGAGCACATTGTTCGTACAATTGGGACCCTATTCACGATTAGGCAGCGTCATGCCAAATGGGAGCTTTATCTTTAATAGTTTTAAAATAGTGTACCTTCCGGGACCACTTGAGCGCTGAAGGCATGAATAGGCTTTTTATTCGCTGTTCGTCTTGTGTGTGTGTGTGTCTTGCTTCATACCTAAAGCCTAAACCCATATGTGTCTGGCCAGATCATTGCTTTGATTAAAAGAAAAATATCACATCCTGATGCCTTGTGTGGCATCAATTTAAGTCGCCCTTTTCATACACGATCTCTTAATTTTGTCAGCAGACCCTGCTCTGTTGCAACTTCCCGCCTCGATAAGTCAGAATACATTTAAAAATCGCTCGGGGGTCTTTTTCCCCCCCATCTGTAGAAGCAGGCATAGCACATCTACATGCCTCTTTCTTGACCATCACCTTGTTGACCCCTCCCCCCCCAAAGCGCGCTTGACTGGGTAAAAGAGAAGCTTTCTTCTTCTAAATAAGGATTTTCTGTTGTGCAAATAGACCACATTATGAGTTTCTACCTAGATATCTTCCACAGGGGTCCGGGGCCCTGAGGGGGTCTTCAGAGTTACTTAAAGATTTTTTTAAGTAAGCGACAGAAAAATACTTTACTCTATAACGGATTAGGTGTTGTCGGGGCGAGAAGTTGGTCCGCATTTCAAAGAAACTCCCCACACTGTCTGATTGGGGGGCAAAAAAACCTTACTGTGTTTGTACTAAACAGCGGCAGCACAATTAATGAAGGGAGGTCTTTGCAACGTTCAAATGGCTTTTTTCCTATACGTTCAGAGGCGTCATCTCGTCTGATTCGGGCGGCACACGTTCTCATAACACCGATGAGTGTCTGCACTCCTCGTCCCGAGGGTGTTTGGGCTTTTAGTTTCATGAGAATCAGAGAATGAAATCTCGACCCCAAAGCAGGACAGACAATATCAAAATGTTTGTTAAGGTATCAATAAGACAACAAGGATCCTCGAGCCAGCCTAAAATCCTTCCAGAATACAAGGAGGCAAAAAACGCATCACACAAAGAGTTGTGTAAGCACAGATATCGGACAATTTATTGTATTGTAGGCCCGGGTTTAATGTGCTCTCCATTTTATAAATACAGAAGGGGCTCGATGCTCCTCCTCTCTCAGATAAGATTTCCTTAGCTCAAAAACTTGAAGACCCCTGTATAGGTATCACAATGATCTATAAGACTGGAGAGGGGGCACAGAAGAACTTTCTCAACCCATTTAATTACATTTTTTCTGCAACAACATATCACAGTTTGTGTGGAAAGTGTAAATGTGGGGCTGTCAGGTATTCTGATATTTTTGTACAATTTTCGCAGTTTTTCCCTTATTTGGTATTTTCAAATTAATTGGGCTTTCACTAGTTTTTGTTTTCACTTTCTATGGTGTTATGGTCTATTTACTTGCCCTATTTTCTTAGGGATGCTCTTGCATTCTGGTATTTACCTTGTTTGTACATATTCGAGTATGTGCGAAATTTAACTGTCTCATTGCGGTCTTCCAAATCATTTGGTTTTTAGAAGTCCCAAGGCCCAGGTATAAAGTGGGGGATCAGGTTTTGGCAGTTGCTGCCCCAAGACTCTGGACGAATTACCCCCCCCCCATATTCGCTATGGTGGGACAGTTTCATCCTTTGTTTTCTTTGCGACTTTTGTGATTTTACTGTTTTCTATGTTCTCTTTAAATGGAATTCATGTTTATTGATCCCATGGGGAAATACAACTTACATGGTGTCCACACTTAGTTAGTTTTTTTACACACACACACACACACCACACCACACACACACCACACACACACACACACCACACAACACCACACACCACACACACACACACACACACACACACCACACACACACACACACACACACACACATGTGTACATGCCTACTGGGGGATTTCAGAGTGAGATGGGCTGCCAGCTGAATCAGGTCCTGAGCGGTGTGGGGGGTACGGTGCCTACCAACGCATCTGGCAAGTGCTCATCTCCAGCCACCAATCCACACTCCGTACTTTTGGTCCCATACTGGGACTTGAACCGTGACCCTCCGGTTCCCAACCCAACTCCCTAGAACTGCCTACGCCACCCATATATGTACAGTAGAGTTTAGACTTTAGGTGTACATTTCAGAAATGTTAATTAATGTGTGTCCTCCTGTATAAAATTAAAAATAAAACTTAGCATACAATTCTGTGCCTTATAAAATGTTTTAATGCTCGCATGGCTTATAACATACCGTAGGTCACAGAGATACAACCCAATTAACTCATACCAAAGTCCACCATGACATCCAGGCCGTTGATTGGGTTTTTGAGGGATGACTTGGACAACTGCTTCCCAAAAAAAGGCAAAATAAGGATCAGACATCCAGATGTGAGAGTTGACTTATCCATGGGGCTTACACACGAACGTAGAACTCGTTCAAAATTAAGGTAGTTGATTTTGGTCACAAATACTTTCCTTAATCTGTGGTGATGCCGTAAGCGCCCCCGCCAAATTTTGAAAAGCTTCGCCAACTTCTCATCCACCTCTCACAACTCACCCCCACTCACCTATTCAGGTATTAGTTAGGCTAGGCACGTGTTTCCCGACTCCCCCCCCCGTAGTTATTTGGATACGAACCTCAGCAAAATCTCTAGCTATTTTGTGGGTTCTTGTATAGATACATATATATCAGTAATATTATATATAATATTATATATATATATGCCCCACCAGAGAATTTGCCCCCACATTAGATAGGAGACATCGGCTTTCAACCGAGCAAAGTGGCAGTTGGTCAAGGCCAACCCCCATCAATCCATCAATCAATCATCATCTGCAGTGACAGTAGGAGCTGCAGCAGAAGCTACAACAGCTGCAACAAAGGCAGCGGCAGATGCAACAACAGCTCTAGCAGCACTATCAGCAGCACTAACAGCAGATAAAAACCAAACCCCTGGACCATCCACAGCATCGCCAATAATCCAACAATCAATTGCCGCCGTACAAGCAGCAGCAGCTGCCACGAACGCAACAACCCAGGGAGCGGCAGTTGGAAATGCAACACAAGCAGCTAACATAGCTCAACAAGCGGCAACAGCGGCAAATACCGCCCCCACAGCAACAACTGAGGCAGCAGTGTCATTGTCAACAGCCACAACAGCGGCAGCAACCGCACTGGCAGCCTCAACTGCAGCAGCCGCCGGAGCACCAGCAACCGCTGTACAAAATGCAGTAACCGCTGCACAAGACGCAGCCAGAGCTGCCACATTGGTAGCGGCAGGACAAGCCCCATTAGCACTGGGCGTACAAGCAGCCCAAAACGCAGCACAAGCAGCAGAAGCAGTAGCGCAAGCAGCAGTACAAGCCCAATTGCCATCGGCGCCATCAGAAACAGCGTTGGCGGCAGTAAAAGTAGCAAAGGCGGCAAGAAACATGGCCAACGCAACAGTGTTGGCAGCTTCGGGGACTCGCGGAGCAATTACAGCTGTTGCAGACGCCGCAAAAACAGTGACGACAGAAGCAGAAGGAGCATTAAAGGCGTTATCAGCAACCACGCAAGACTCAGCGGCACTGACAGCGACGGCACGTTCGGCAATAGTCATAGCCAAAACAGTGGCGGATATGACCGCAGCGACAGCAATAACCGCAGAAACACTCTCCGAAGCGGCGGCGGTGAACAACGCGGCAACAGTTGCATCAGCAGCGACAGCGGGAGCAAGAGCTGCCACGGCAGCAGCAAATGCCGCCAACGCAGTACTGCCCACGGCATCCCCAGCGGCAACAACCCCTGTGACGCTGGCGGCTGCACCCGGTACAACGTCTTCACAAGGAGCAGCAGCAGCACGTCAAGCAACAGTGGCAGGGCTGACGGCATCGGCGGCGGCGGCGGCAGCGGCGGCCTCAGCGGCAGCAGCAGCCGCTGGCCCGACTGCAAATGCAGCAGCGGAAAACGCGGCTAGCGCTTCGAAATTGGCAGCGATTGCAGCCTCGCTGCTCGCAGAAGGGGCTACAACAGTGGAGGTGGCCGCCGACGCAGCAAGAAAAGCGTCCGACGCGGCAAACAAGGCGGCACTGGCAGCAGTACAAGCGGCGTTGGTAGCAAAACCAGAATCGGCGGCACTGATAGCGAGCCAGATAGCGGCGGCGGCGCTAAAAGCAGCAGGAGCGTCAGGAACGGCGGCAGATGGAGCGACTCTGGCAGCGTCTTCGAATCCAACGCCGGCAAACGTCACAGTGGCCGCCAACTCAGTGGTCACGCAAACAGGAGAAGCAGTAAGAGACCTGCAGAAACTGTTGGCAGTCCCCGAGGGGTTGACGGCAGCACAGCAGGCATCCTTGAAAGGGGCCCAGTCGGTGGCGCAGATAGCGCAGGCAGCAGCGCGTGCAGCGGCAACAGCAGTGGGGGCAGCTTCGTCGGCAACAACAACGCCAAATGCACCCAACCTGGCAGCGTTGGGCGCTTCAACCCAGGTGGCGGCAGAAGCGGCGACAGCGGCGGCATCGGCGGCAAGTGCGGCCGTGTCGAACGCTGCCTTTAACAACGCAGTCGCAGTAACACCAGCCCCAACAACACCCACAACAACAGCAGCAGCAACACCAACAACACCAGCAACAACAGCAACAACAACAACAACAACAACAACAGCAACAACACTAGCAACAGTGAAACCAGGAACAGGAACATCGGCAGCTGCAATCAACCAACTCAGTCTCATTACTGTCACACTGGCTGTGATAGCTGCCGGGCTCCTATAAAGGCCGACATGACACCTCTACATCAGCGTGTCAGGATAGATGGACTCATGGTTTACCTGTAGTTATTATTTAGGTGTGTATTTTACTTACTGAAAGAACTTACTATCCAATGAATCACTGTCACGTCTAAATTCTGAATCTTCAATCGGGGTTTGTAGAAGGCAGATCAGAGACGGGAGAGGAAGGGTCAGTCGTTACTCTGGGTGCAGTGAGCAAAGTTTGAATAATTACTTCCACATGTTTGCCACTGTCGCTTCAGGAACACATGGCTGATAGTTCATCTTTTGAAGTAAATTATTCTATTTATTGTACTATTTATTGTGTGTGTGTGTGCATTACATGTCGTTTAGATTTTTTGATTTTTATCCAAAGCGACTTACATTTGTACTATACATGTCAGAGGTTGCACACCTCTGGAGCAACTGGGGTA
>NC_045739.1:24613636-24617138 GCF_008692095.1 Etheostoma spectabile | reverse complement strand
ACCCATGTACAGTGCATGAGATGTAATGTAAGTGATCTCTAGATTGATTTCAGGTCAATATACAGCACTTGTGTGCTTGTATTTGTGATTATGTATGAAATGATGTAAATATCTCATTCTGTAGTTTATTGTGATTCATTATTATTTTGAAGTGTGAACATTTGTGATTGTAAACAGCTGCACCTAATTCATTAAGGAAATGCTTCCTTCTTAATCAATAGCCTTATTTATCAATCAATAAATGAATGATAACTGATATTTTTTGCCTCTTTCTGTTTCATTCAACCCCTTGACAAGCACATCAAACCCTTCTTTAAAAGTCTAGCAAAGATTCTAAAGTTTTCTAAGCTAAATTTAAGTAATTTTGGGGAGTCTGGGAATGTGAAAATTTGAATATTCCACGCATATAAACATAAACCTTCAATGAAGAGCTGAAACAAGATGATACAGATTATGTGATGCGATAGCAGGCATTCAGGGATAAAATGGTTTCTCCTAATTTAGGGCTTAAGGGGAAACTAAAGCTGAATATTAACCCTTCAATGGTCTCACCCAGATAAAATAACTAAATCTGCTTTTGCATCTCCTAGTCCCAAAAACCTGACGTCATAGCTCATATATAAACACTTCAAATGTCCTGATATCTTCTTACAATAACTCCCAGTGCCTAAATTAGTCCAAAAATATGTGCCAGTACCCACATTGAGCCGTTGCATTACATGATCATTGCATACGTTTTGGATATATTTATATGAAGGAGCCTGATTCGACTGCCAAGCTCACAGTTGAGTGTCTGAAAATGTGCTTATCAGAATCAGAATCAGAATCAGAAATACTTTATTGATCCCCGAAGGGAAACTCTGTGTTACAGTTGCACAAATAGTAAAAATATCAGAGTAGAAATATAAATAAAGAAATGTAAGGAGTGTGGATATGTACGGTAATTACATAGTTAAAGGAAAGTTATTATAAAGTATTTACATAATCATAGAAACAAAGAAACATTCCACTCTGCCTATGTGGGGGGCGGAATATCTGATTTCACATAGAATTACTAGTTTTTTTTCCCAATAAATTATTACAAATTAACCCATTTTGGTACAAATATCAGCCTAATAATAATAATAATACAGTTCATAACAGTTTGACGTAAGGGTGCTCATGTGGACAAACATCATGTGGACAAAAATCAGAAGTATGAGTGTGTATGTACATGTGTATCTCTACATTTCTCATATTTTTAAATGCTAGCTATATCATCTTATTTATACATTGTATTTTAACATTATTTATAATTGCATTTTTTAGCTGCTGATCGGTTTCTATGTTTATTTTATGGTGGTCCGATGCAACGTCATTTCATTCTACACTGAACTTCTCAAAGTTGTTTTGGAATGACAATAAAAATAATCTTGGATCTTGGGGAGTTCTGGCACATTTCAGGCCCTGATAGCAGCTTAATATTCTGTCATAAAGCATATTAAATGTGCGTCTACTGCTTATAAATGCTAAATAAAGGCAAGAAAAGTGTTAGTAGCAGTACCACATTAGAAATGAGTCACGTCACTGGTTGCATTTGATTATAATTTATTGAGATACACATTTATTGAAACCCTCGGAAATTCATCATCAAAATATACAGTAAATCACTGTAAATCAAATGTTGATACCCATAATGCAATGCGTATTACATTAATGAACCAGAATAGAAAATGATGGTATTTTACTGGGTATTTTGTGGTAACTGTAGAAATTACAGCAAAGTCTAACAGTGCAGACAACAGACCACAGACAAGAGACAACAGCAGGACCACAACCCCCCCCCCCCCTTCCCCCCCACGCGCACAACAACAATACACAACATCAAATATCTCTACGTTATAAAATAGTAAAGTGCAGTGTCATTAGCACCGGTAATGAGAGTAAGGTGCAACATCATCAGTGACATTTTAATATCATACCAAAATGTAGTAATATCACACAGAGAGGATCAAGTTATTTTCCAGAACTTATTCAGTAGTGTGATCCTTTACCTTTTTTCAACCAGGAAAAGACACAGTGAGATTAAAAAACTCTTTTTCAAGATTATCCAAGTCATGCAGCTACATACGCACAACCACAAAATACACAAAATACACAAAAACTTAAAACAACTGACTCTGACGTGAACATGCGTGATACGGAGTACTGACCCGATACTGCATGGTGCGTTCAAAAATACATGTATTTTATTATTTTTTAACAGCTGCTTACTACTATCCTACCACCCTGTATGCATCTGATAGGATTAATGTCATTGTTGCATGTCATTTCCAATACATTAGTAAAATATTATAGACTTTTTTGTGAAACATGAACTATTACAGACAATAAATGCCATAGAACTTTATTTTATTTGCTGCTTTGACAGTGAGTCATAAGGAAAAAAGAACATGAATAACCCACTTTAAAGTGGGTTTTCTCCAGGGCTGAATGAGGTGGTAGTGGATCGGTGAAAACCTCCAGCGTGAGCTCCTGGCTCCACCCCCACACATTCTTCCGAGGTGGTTACATGAACCACGTCACCCCGAGGCGTAGTGCAGACAGCTCCAGGTTCGTAAGATAATACCAACTGTAGTGCATTCCTAGCCACACTCCCTGAAACCTCCCTAAAAAATTACATGTTTTCATCGCCGCTCATTAAAACTGGAACAATTGTTAAATTGGGCCTCTATTAGAGAATAATGGAGGGCAGGAAGCAAGGCGAGCTTATGTGAGAAACACCTTTCAAACACAAAGGCCATTTCACAGAGGCCCATTTAAAACACAATGAGACCATGCCTGTGTGTTATAAAGTGACTCAGACGGATCAACGTTTCTGGGTAATTACAGAAATCTTCTTTGTTTTTGTATTTCATCGCTGAGCAGGTTATGTTTTCAGTTTGGTTTTAGTTAAGTTCCTTTGAGAAACACCTTTCAAACACAAAGGCAATTTCCGAGGGGTGATATTAAAACACAATGACACAGACAATGATGTCAATTGACTCCGAGGAATTAAAGGTTGGGTGTTGTTACAGAAACATAGAACTAGAATCCTAGAAGAGGAGCCTGGCAGTGCCCAGGAGGTGAACTGCCGTCTCTCCAGGTAACAACCCACACTACGTCCATAGGGACTTGAATCCGCGACCCCCCGATTCCCAACCCAACTACCTATGGACAGAGGTACTGCCCCCCCCTTTAAGTGGTCTTAAAGAAGTGTTTCCATGTAGCATTTTCAATTTCTATTTCATTTTATTTGTTATGGCTTTCAATGCCTACAGTACAGAGCTGTTAAGAAGTAAGAAGATCTTCTCTGTGAGTAAAAGTAGCAAAACAACTACTCCAACTAATGTACTCCATTACAAACTGTAAAGTCCTGCTTTCAGATTTTTCTTAAGTAAAAGTGCAGCTGTATTATCAGCGAAAAGTACTTTAAATATCAAAAATAAAAGTACTTGTTTTGCTAAGACATTGCCCCTGTAGA
>NC_045739.1:24589847-24608520 GCF_008692095.1 Etheostoma spectabile | reverse complement strand
AGGTTTACTGGGGGTCTGGAGTTTATGGTGCGCCATGACGACTGGGTCCACAACCCCACTGGACAGAGACCGAAACCAACAAACGCACATAATAATAATAATAATAATAATAATAATAATAATAATAAAGCCTTTATTAGTCCCACAAGGGGAAATTACAATTGTCCACTCTGTTATTACACATGGCTTGATTTGTATAATAATATATATATATCTATATTAGATATATATTACGCACCCACACGCAACACACACACACACACATACACACACACACGAGTGTCTTTAGTCCCCAACAATCACATACCTTCACCCTACATAGAGATCGGCATGGTATTTATAACACACCCAGCTGAAGTTGAATAAAGAAAAAAAAACATCTTTTAGAAATGTTCAGGCGGGGGGGGGGGGGTTTTAATTCCAAGGCCAAGGGAACTTTATAGGATGCATAGTATCGAAAATCCTTTAAATAAAAATCTGCCTCTATGGGAATTTAACATAGGGGGGTGTATACTTATGCCCCCGTATTTTAACATAGGGGGTGTATACTTTGCCCCTGTATTAACATAGGGGGGTGATACTTATGCCCCTGTATTTTAACATAGGGGGGTACTTATGCCCCTGTTTTTAACATAGGGGGGTTATACTTTGCCCCTGTATTTTAACAGAGGGGGTGTATACTTATGCCCCTGTATTTAACATAGGGGGGTGTATACTTAGCCCCTGTATTTTAACATAGGGGGGTGTATACTTATGCCCCTGTATTTTAACATGGGGGGTGTATAATTATGCCCCTGTATTAACATGGGGGGTGGTTATTAGCCCCCTGTATTTACATAGGGGGGGTTATATTAGCCTGTATTTTAACATAGGGGGGTGTATACTTATGCCCCTGTATTTAAACATCGGGGGGTGTATACTTATGCCTGTATTTTAACTAGGGGGGTGTATCTTATGCCCCTGTATTTTTACATAGGGGGGTGTTACTTATGCCCCTGTATTTTAACATAGGGGGGTGTTACTTATGCCCCGTATTTTAAATAGGGGGTGTATATTATGTCCCCTGTATTTTAACATAGGGGGTGTTATATATGCCCCCTGTATTTTAAAATAGGGGGGTGGATAATTTCCGTCCAGGAGGCGATCATGGACGGGACGGAGGTGGCGGTGTCTCCTCGCTCCCTGCACAGCGAGCTGATGTGTCCCATCTGCCTGGACATGCTGAAAAACACCATGACAACCAAAGAGTGTCTGCACCGCTTCTGCTCCGACTGCATCGTCACCGCGCTGCGATCCGGGTGAGCAGCCGCGGCTCCTCGCCGTCTCTTGTTTGGGATTAATCAGCTGTTGGTGTGGCGATGCCCGACCTTCCTCCACAGCGCTGCGGAGGAAGGTCCGGCTAGTCCACACATCACTCCTGGATAGAGAGAAAAAGGCTCACTGGGTTATTTGTATTTCTTTAAAGGTCCCATGACACGGTGCTGTCTTTGGATTCGTTTCCATATAGACCGGATTTATGTGGTCTCCTAATACTGGATCTGAAGTCTCTTTATACTGACCCTCTTCGTGGTCCCTAATACTGTGATCTGAAGTCTCTTTAATTAGACCTTTAGTTACCCCTAATACTGTATCTGAGTCTCTTTTATAATAGACCTTAGTGTCCCTAATCTGTACTGAAGTCTCTTTATAGACCTTAGTGGTCCCCCTAATACAGTATCTGAAGTCTCTTTTATAGAGACCTTAGTGATCCCCTAATCACATCTACTGAAATGCTCTTTAATATAGACCTTAGTGGTCCCCTAATCTGTATCGAAGTCTCTTTTATATAGACCTAGTGTGTCCCTAAACGTACTGAAGGTCATCTTTTTACTATAGACCTTAGTGGTCCCCTATACTTTACTGAAGTCTCTATTTTATTAATCCCTTTAGGTTCCCTTACTGTATCTGAGTCTCTTTTTGCTATATGACCTTATTGGTCCCCTAATACAGTATCTAAAGTCGCTCTTTATATAGACCTTAGATGTGTCCTCATAATCCGATATCTGAAGTTCGCTTTTATATAGACCTTATGTGTGTCCCTCAATACGTATCTGAGTCTCTTTATAATAGCCCTTTAGTGGTCCCTAATACTGTATCGAAGTCTCTTTTATAGACCTTAGTGGTCCTAATCTGTATCTGAAGTCTCATTATATGACCCTTAGTGGTCCCTAATCTGTATCTGAAGTCTCTTATTACTTAGTGTCCTATCTGATCTATCCTTATAGACCCTTGTGTCCCCTTAATACTGTATCTGAATCTCTTTTATATATACCTTAGTGGTCCCTAATTACAGTACTGAAGTCTCTTTATAGCAGACCTTAGTGGTCCACTGATCCTGTATCTGACAGTCTCTTTATTATATGACCTTAGTGGCTCCCTACTCACTGTATCTGAAGTCTCTTTATATATAACTAGTGGTCCCCCTAATCTAACTGAGTCTCTTTTATCTAGACCTTAGTGGTCACCTAGATACTTGTATCTTGAAGTCTCTTTTATAGATAGCCATTAGTGGTCCCCTAACTACAGTATCTGAGTCCCTTTATATAGACCTTTAGTGGTCCTAAATACTGTACTAAGTCCTCGTTATATAGACCTTAGTGGTTCCCTAATCCTGTCCTGAAGTCCATCTTTTATCTATAACCATTAGTGGCCCCTAATACTGATCTGAAGTCTCTTCTTATATGGACCTTAGTGGTCCCCTAATCCAGTATCTGAATCAGGTCGTCCCTTTATATAGACCTTAGTGTCCCCTAATACCTGTATCTAAGTCTCTTTATATAGACCTTAGTGGTCCCCTAATACTGTATCTGAATCTCTTTTATAGATACCTTAGTGTCCCCTAATACAGTATCTGAAGTCTCTTTTATAAGAGCTTAGTGGCCTAAATATGCTGAATCTCGTTATAAGACCTTGTTCCCTATACTGTATCGTGAGTCTCTTTTATATAGACCTTTAGTGGTCCCTAATACGGTATCTGAGTCTCTTTATATAGACCTTAGTGGTCCCTAATCTCTGTATCTGAAGTCTCTTTATATAGCCTTAGTGTTCCCTAATACTGTATCTGAAGTCTCTTTATATAGACCCTGTGGCCATAACTGTACTAAGTCTCTTTATAGACTTAGTGTCCCTAATACTGTATTGAATTCCTCTTTATTAGCCCTTAGTGGTCCCTAATCCTGTATCTGAAGTCTCTTTAATAGCACTTAGTGGTCCCCTACTACTGTATCTGAAGTCTCTTAATAGAACCTTAGTGGTCCCAATCCTGTATCTGAAGTCTCTTTATATAACCTTAGTGGTCCCTATACGTACGCTTAAGTCCCTCTTTATATAGACCTTAGTGTCCCATACTGTATCGAAGGTCCCTTTATATAGACCTTAGTGGTCCCTAATCGCTCTGTATCTGAGTCTACTTTTATAATATAGTCCTTATGGTTCCTATACTGTTACCTCCTTTTACATGTCTCCTTTTATACATCTCCTCCTTTTATACGTCTCCTCCTTTATAAGTCTCCCCTTTAACGTTCTCCTCCTTTTATACGTCATCCTGTATATCCGTCTCCTTTTATACTTTCCTTCCTTTTAACGTCTCACTTCCTTTATCCACTCGTTCCTTTTATACGTCTCCTTTTATACACTCTCCTTTTTTGTTTATTACTATCTCCTTTTATACGTCTCCTCCTTTTATACGTCTCCTCCTTTTATGCGTCTCCTCCTTTTATACATCTCCTTCCTTTTATACGTCTCCTTCCTTTTATACATCTCCTTCCTTTTATGCGTCTCCTCCTTTTATGCGTCTCCTTCCTTTTATGCGTCTCCTTCCTTTTATACGTCTCCTCCTTTTAACATAAGCTGAGCTGTGACATTTTATGTTGTTATTGCTTTGAGTTTTGAGTTTTTCAGGGTTTTTCCGTCTATTTATTATGCTTTTTATCTCATGTTGTTATCTATATTTAAACAGCACGTTGGGGCAGTGGTGACGGTTTCTAAATGTGCTTTAGAAATCACCCTTGACCTTGACCTTGACTTCGACCTCCTTCCTCAGGAACAAGGAGTGTCCGACCTGCAGGAAGAAGCTGGTCTCCAGGCGCTCGCTGCGCCGGGACTCCAACTTCGACGCCCTGATCTCGAAGATCTACCCGAGCCGTGACGAGTACGAGGCCCACCAGCACCGCGTCCTCGAGAGACTCAACCGGCTGCACAACAATGATGTGCTGAGGTCCAGCATCGAGGAGGGGCTCCGGCAGCAGGCCCGCTACAGGTCCTGGGGGTTGGGGACTACTGGTGGGGGGGTGAAAAGATCACTGTTCATCTTGGTGTGTGATGCCTCGGAAGTTAATGTGTTAAAATTGCAGCGTCTAGAGGCTTTTTCTTTTTTTTTTTTTTTTAATAAATACGATATCCAAGCAGACTACCCAGAGCATTTATTTTATTTATCGTATCAATTCATAACACGAGAGTCACTGGAGACCCTTTACAGATAGAGCAGGTCTAGACCACACTCCATAATTTACAAGGACCCAACAGGTCTAGTAGTTTCCTCCAGAGCAAGCAACAGGGCCACAGTGGTCGAGAAAACTCCTTCTTTTGGTAAACCTGGACAGACCCAACCCAGGCCCCGGCCCCGACCCAAAACCCAGCTCATGGTAGGCGGTGTCTGACGACCGTTGGGTTAAATGAAGAGTGGCAATAACAGTCCCAAAAAACTAGAGTTTGATTAGTCGGCATGCAGGCACTGTGGGCATTACAAGGCCCAGCAGTGCGTAACAGGACGTAACATGGCGTAGCGGTACGTGGTATCAGTGACGTAGCAGGACGAACAGGATGTAGCAGGCGTAGCAGGATTTGCAGATGTACAGGCATCAGCATGGCGTATGCAGATGTACAGGATGTAGCAGGATGTACAAGGCATAGCAGTGCGTTCGAGATGTAGCAGGACGTAGCCAGGACAGTACAGGGCTGTAGCATGATGTAGCAGGACTGAGGCAGGACTTAACATGATGTAGCGGGCGTAGCCGGATTAGGCAAGATGTATCAGGGTGCGTATCAGGATGTAGCAGTACGAGAACATTATCGGTACCATGGCAACAGCTGCAAACATGATTTTGGAGCCTCCCTGATCCAAGGAAACATGCATAAAGGCTCCGGGGAGTGACTCCCCAGAGCTAGGTTAGTTACTAGGCTAGTTACTAGGTTAGTTACTAGGCTAGTTACTAGGTTAGTTACTAGGCTAGTTACTAGGTTAATTACTAGGTTAGTATGTTCAGTGTGTTAAAGGAAGTCCTCCAGCTGTCTAAAACTAGTACAGCATGACTAGGAGAGACAGGGCAATGAGAGGAGCCAGGTCGGGCTAGAACCTGAACGCCCCGCCCCCCTCTAGTTTTATGATATTAATGATTAAATGATAGTATTGGACTGTGTTCCCCTCCGCCCTGCAGGAACCACCGGGTGAAGAAGCCCATTCAGGAGAGTGACAACACCACCTTCAGTGGTGGGGAAGACAACGGCGATGCCCGCTCCCACCTGTCCCACGACTCGGCCCCCTCGCACACCCCCCTACCCCCCGGGCAGACCCCGTCCGAGGCCGGGCCGAGCCGCAAGCGGCCCCGTGCCTCCGAGGACGGCTCGGGGCCCGAGGCGGACAGCGGCAGCCCCACGCCTCCGCTGAGGCGCCACAAAGAGGGGCCGGCCTCCGAGATCGAGCTGGTGTTCAGACCCCACCCAGAGCTGGTCCAGGCCGAGGACTACAACCAGACCAGGTGAGACCATCGCACTCATATGGTATGCCAGTTAAAGGCGCAGTTAGCGAAGCTTTGCACAGATCGTGCCAAACCAATTGCATTTGTGTTGTTTTCTTTGCATTTCTGTTGAGCCATCTCGGCCACTGCAGGTCAGGGGTCTTGGATGTAATGTGTTGCCATAGTAACGAGTTTGACTGACAGCCAGTCATCCAATCACGACAATCACAATCTGCGCTGCCGCTGCCGCTGCTTAGCATGCTAACTAAATTGAAAATGTAATTAAAATAATAAAAGCAAAAGTAGGTAACCCTAGCATAAATGATATTTACCTGTGACCATAAATAACATTGAAAAAGTAAATACTTGTAAAGGAAAAACTATAAATACAGATAATCAAGATGCACAGGGAGTAACAAAGTTCATCATTTTCATTATTCATAATAGAAATTCAATTAGCATCCATCAGCGTCCATGTTTAACGAACAGATCCACTCCTAACACCCCCACACGCCGTTGGTTTCTTACTTTTACGGACCTTTGAAATGATCAATAATAATAATATTAATATTAATATTGATAATGGAGGTCTTCCAGCAGTCTACTCCTGCGTCCCTCACATCCCATCGAGTGTTTTTCTTTCCTCTTCCAGATACGTGAAGACGACGGCCAACGCCACGGTGGACCATCTGTCCAAATACCTCGCTCTGCGCATCGCGCTGGAGGACAGACGGACCAACGGGGAGACGGAGGACAGGCGGAGGGAGGAGGGGGGGGGCGGGGGAGAGGACACGGGAGGACCGGCAGGAGGGGGAGAGGGGTCCAGTCTGAGCAGCATCAGCGAGAAACAGTACACCATCTACATCATGACGAGAGGAGGGCAGATCTCGGTGAGTCCTTTTTTATTTTGGTTTCTACCGTACGGAGGCCGAGTGACGTTCGGCTGCTCAAACATCAAACTGATCAACGTTAACCGATAATAACTCGCACTCTTAAGATATTTTGGCTTCAAGACAACCGCCTTCTGGCTTTGAAGGATGTATTCACACAAATAACACACACATCCACACACACACACACACACACAAACACACACACACACACACACACACACACATATGGACCTGACGTATTTACAAAAAATGCAAGTAAAAACGGTTTTGTGTGGCAGTGCACCTTTAATATTTCACAATATTTACCAACGTCTTCATAAGAGATTCCCACCTACTTTAATCATGGAGAGATTTACTCAATTCAATAACTTGAATTCTTAAGATTTTCTGGCTTCAAGACAACCGTCTTCTGTCTTTGAAGGATGGATTCACACAAATAACACACACACACACACACGCACACACACACACACACACACACACACACACACATCACCAACACACACACACACATATGGACCTGTCTTTGAAGGATGGATTCACACAAAAAAACCCAGCAACAACCAGCCCCACGCCTATGGAGCTGGATCGGTTTCTTTATGACGTGATAGAGAATCCATGATCGGAGAGAAGAAGAAGAAGAACAAAAGTTTTCATACCAATAGAAAGGAAAAAAAAAAAAATTGAGACTAAAGAAAGTTTAAATATAAATTTGACATTTTTAAAATTATTTCTGAGAAAATAAACTCTTGGGATCACGATTTGATGTGTTTTTTTTATTTCCCTGCCTCTCTCATTTCTTTCTCCTCCCTCCACCCTCCTCCCTCTTGTCCTTCTGTCCTTTGCGCCTTCTCCTTTTCCTAACTCCCTTCTTCTCCTTTCCTCCTTCTTGGCTCTCCTTTTTTCCTTCTTTCCCTCCCTCCATTCAATCCCTCCCATCTTTTTTCTTCTTTCCCTCCTTTCCTTCTATCCTTCCTTCCTTCTTCCCCTCCTTCCCTCACTCCCTCCCTTCCTTCTATCCTTCTCTTCTATTTCGTTCTTTCCCTCCCTCCATCCCTCCCTTCCTTCCTTCTTCCCCTCCTTCCCTCACTCCGCCTCTAGTCCTTCTTTCCCTCCCTCCTTCTTCCCCTCCTTCATCCCTTCTTTCTCTATCCCTCCCTCCCTCCTTCTTCCCCCTCCTTTCCTCCTCCCATCTCCTTCCTCCCTCCTCTCCTTCCTCCCTCACTCCTCCCTTCGTTTCTCCCTCCCTCCCTCCCCCCTTCCTTTCCTCCTTCTCCCTCCCTTCTCCCTCCACTCCTCCTTCTTTCCTCATCTCCTCCTCACCTCCACTCCTCCTCTTCCCTCCCCCTCCCTCCTCCTTCCTTCCTCCCTCCACTCCTCCCTTCTTCTTCCCTCCCTCCTCCCTCCTCCTCCCTCCTCCCTCCTCCAGACTCTGAACGGGCTCGACTCTGGAGTTGGTCAATGAGAAGTACTGGGAGGTGAGGAAGCCTCGGAGCTCTACTACGCTCCACAAGGACCAGCCGCACCCCCCCGCCCCCCCACCGCCGCCACAGCAAACCGCAGCAGAAGTCTCCCCCCCCAACAAGAAGGAGGGATGAAAGTCTCCCCCCCCCCCCCCACAGAGGAGGGATGAGAAACAACAGTCTCTCTGAAGGTGGAAGTTCACTTCCCAAAATAGAGTCAACAGAATTTCTCTTTTTTTTTTTTTTTTCATTAATGGCTCCGTGTACCAGACGTGTTTTTCCAATTGTTCCATTGACATTTAAAAATTTGCTAATATATAAAGAGTTTTACATCTGGAACCAAGCCAAACAGCTGCAATGGGAATTTGGACAGTGAAACATTTGATTCAGCGCAAAATAAAAAAAAATATTTATACAAAACATTACGAAAAAAAAAAGCAAAAGTTACAAGACGGTGTGTACAGAAACGATCACAGACTTCAATGGCAGAGGCTCGCTCCAGTGGCTCGCGAGGTACGTTTCCATGGTAACAGCGAGTTGGACCAATCAGAGATGTTAAAGCTGTTACGCTTAGGATTGTGGGTAGTGTAGTATTTTTCCATAAGATCGCGAATAAGACGTGTTTTTCTTAAAACAAGGCTGAAGCAGGGGACCCCCTACTACGTATATATCATATGAAATCAAGTTGCATTTTAAACCGGACTGGGCGGCCTAACCCTTTATACACAGACCTTTTTAAGTATATGTAATTATTCAATTCAATTTTTACCCCTTATGATGTCATAAGGAGCTAGTGGCTGTAATTCTGCACCAAGGCTGAATTTTGGGAAAGAGACTTCAGATACCGGATTAGGGGACCACTAAGGTCTATATAAAAGAGACTTCAGATACAGGATTAGGGGCCACTAATGTCTATATAAAAGAGACCTAAGATACAGGATTAGGGGACCACTAAGGTCTATATAAAAGAGACTTAAGATACAGGATTAGGGGACCACTAAGGTCTATATAAAAGAGACTTAAGATACAGGATTAGGGGACCACTAAGGTCTACATAAAAGAGACTTAAGATACAGTATTAGGGGACCACTAAGGTCTATATAAAAGAGACTTCAGATACAGGATTAGGGGACCACTAAGGTCTATATAAAAGAGACTTCAGATACAGTATTAGGGACCACTAAGGTCTATATAAAGAGACTTCAGATACAGGATTAGGGGACCACTAAGGTCTATATAAAAGAGACTTCAGATACAGGATTAGGGGACCACTAAGGTCTATATAAAAGAGACTTCAGATACAGGATTAGGGGACCACTAAGGTCTATATAAAAGAGACTTCAGATACAGTATTAGGGGACCACTAAGGTCTATATAAAAGAGACTTCAGATACAGGATTAAGGGACCACTAAGGTCTAGATACAAGCATCCAAAGAGTACCATGTCATGGGACCTTTAAGATATTTATAATTTGGCGGCCGCCCTGCAGTAACTCTGAGGACCCCCTTATGGGTCCCTGACCCCCTGTTGAAGATCCCGGTCATACATCATCTAACCTCCACAGGAGCAGAAACCGTTGATCCATGACCTCGTAGCTCGGGGTCAGTCTACCTCGGATATTACAGACATTACGGGGGATAATAATCAATTATGGAGAAAATGAACTGGGATTATTTTTAACTGTTGAGCTCTATTTCACAGATTATTATCATCATCATGTTATTACCGGCATTAAGGGTTCCAAAGGAGCACTTATCGAGAAGAAGGAACCGCTAAATCACAGCTGATAAATCTTTGCTTTTGTGTAGATTTACTGGAAGCTGCTCTGGTAAGAAAAGCAAAAAAAAAACAGCCTTCATTCATCATTTATTCATTCATTTATTCATTCATTCATAGATGTTCTGACAGTTTATTGGTAATTTGCTACCGTCGTCAGGGAGATTTGGGATTATGACCTCACTGTGGCCGACGGCCCGGGACACGACAAGTGAGATCATCTTCTTCTTCTTCTTCTTCTTCTTCTCTTTACGTGAAGCTTCTGCAACTCGTTAGCTTTCTGTTTTGAATATCGTATTACTCACAAATACTCCATAACTGCGAAGAGACAAACGCTGTACAGTCGCCCGCCAAAAGAAACCCCTTTTTTAATCATTTCTCCACACATCTAGACAGCACATTTAAAAAATATAGAAATTGGGAAACGTCTTGAATAATGCCGTGTGGCCTCTAGGGAAATCATTTAAAAAAAAAAAAAGTTACAAACAATAAAAAAAAAACACTCAAAATGCCCCAAAAAATAATAGAAGACACAAACGTTCAGTCCTTCCCATTTCCTGCAAAAGCATCCATTGATTTTAATCTGAAGTGCTTATCCTGCCAAGGGCTGGAGCCTATCCCAGCATGCACTGGGGTAGGACAGGGTGACTACACATTTTAGGGAGCGACATTTGAGTTGGTGTAGAGATGTCAGGTAGTTATTTATTTTAATTTTTTTTTCTTAAAGGGTAATTTAAAAAAAAATAAATCTTGACCTGGACCCTATTTCCCTATGTTGTTGTGTGTAAGTCTTCGTCACTGGTCCAGTATTAAGCGGAAATAAATGGTCTTCGTCATGTGGTCCACTAGAAGTTCTTGTTTTCCCACTGACAGACTCAGATTATTATTTTAAGGGTCTACCAGCATTATGGAAAGGACCCCTACAGAGAGAGACCTTAAAAACCTCTTTTATGTCTTTTCCACCGAGGCGGTTCTGGTGCTGGTTCGGAGTCAGTGCCAGATATCGAACCGGTTCTTTTGCTTTTCCACACCAATAAACCTGGTTCTGGGCCAAGAACACCGGTTCCAACTCAGCACCAACGTAGCGCTGGTCTAGAGATAAGAACCGGTTACGTCAGGTGCTGGGAGCGGGTCCCGATAGGCTTTTTTGTCAGGAAAATTGGGACGTCCGTTCACCCTAACGGTGTTTTGCTTGATGCAACGGAGGTACTCGCAGTCACGTTGTGACGTAGCCCTGCTCTGGCTCTCAGGCGGGGGAAAATCCAGCTGGTTCTCAGAAAACTGGCGAGTAGAACCAGCACCGAAAATGGCACTAGAACCAGAACCAGCACCTGGTTAGCCTTGGTGGAACAGACATAGCTAGCGCTAAACCCACCAGACTCCATTTAAAAAAAGCAGTACTTTTAGCGAGTATAGCATCAACACATTGTCACATGTAAACACTAGAGTTGTGATGGTTGGTAACAGTGACAGACGACCCAAAACGGTTTTAATTCGTTTCTGTCGACTTTGAATGAAGTGTATTTGACGATGCTTAAATTGCTGTTTTTTTACATGGAGTTTGGTGGGTTTAGCCAATGCAATTTTGCAGACGTTTTTATGTTTAACAAAAGGATCTTACTCTTCAACAGAAAGGTCGACCTCCTTAGAAATCCTTTCCCACTGACAGACTCAGATTAATATTCCCAGTGTCTGCCAGGATTATGGAAAGGATCCATTCAGAGATAGAGCTTAAAAACCTCTTTGAGACCTTTTCTGTTGAACCAGAAACATCTGAGGTCGCTAGCACTAAACCCACCAGACTCCATTTAAAAAAACAATACTTTTAGCGTGTATAGAACCAACATAATTTCACATGTAACTCGGTAAAGTATGTGTTTATTTCAACCAACACTAGATTTGTTCATGTTTTGAAAAGTGTAGAGAAGACAAAAAATGGCTTTTCATGGTTTTATTTGGTTTCTGTTGCGTTTGAAGTGTGTTGTACTATCCTTAAATTACTATTTATTTACATGGAGTCCGGTGGGTTAAGCAATGTGAGCTAGAGCAAACTGTATGTAAAAAAAAAACAACAACAACCCAGTTTTGCTAAATTGTTTAAATACATACAGTTTTGTTTTAATGGTGAAGTGTTAAGTGCCTTAACCCTTCAAGAGATATAACCTATTTAAGGCCTTTCTGTTTACTAGAGACAGCTATGACGTAGCTAGCGCTAACCCCACCAGACTCCATTCACAAAAAAAAAACAATACTTTTAGCGAGTATAGCATCAACACATTGTCACATGTAGACACTAGAGTTGTGATGGTTGTTAACATTGAAAGACGACCCAAAACGGTTTTATTTTGTGTATTTGACGATGCTTAAATTGCTGTTTATTTACACGGAGTCTGGTGGGCTTATGTTTAACAAAAGGATCTTACTCTTTAACAGAAGGGTCGACCTCCTCAGAAATCCTCTCCATAAGGTTGTCAGACACTTTATCAATACTAATCAATCAATATTAATCTCACGTTGCAGCTTGTTCCCCCCCTGCCGACTGACGCGGTCTCTCTTAATACTGGACCAGTGTCACAGGTTCTTGTTCCCATCGGCCACTTAGACACAAAAACACAGGAACATAAGGGCCAGGTTGGGGGAAAAAAAACTGCATTTACCCTTTAAAGACATTTCCTGCAATTGCATCCATTGATTTTCTAAATCTGCTTATCTTGTCAAGGGCTGGAGCCTATCCCAGCATGCACTGGGGTAGGACAGGGTGACTGCACCTTTTAGGGAGCGATGTTTGAGTTTGAGATGTCAGGTAGTAAACCTCGTTATGAAGAGGGTGTGTGCAGGTCCTTTGCTCGTTTTGATTTCTAAATGTGTAACTTAAAAGATCTGTACAGATGTGTGCAGGTACCTCGCACCTGTCGGCTCTATTTTACTATGATGTCACAGTTGTATCATGTTCCACCTTTGAAGATGTAGCCGTAACACCCACCTTACCTCCTGTTTCTTTTCTCTGCGAACACACCCAGATGTTTTCCTGTAGAAAAGTATTCGGTTGATGAAGTTCGCATGGAAATGTCACTTCACACTCGCCCGTTAACTCTGTTCCTGTCTCTTTAAAAGCCATAAGCCTCGGTTGGATTTAACCCTCGTGTTGTCCTCCCGTCGACCATGACCTCGTCCTTCCAGGTCAACATTGAAAATGAAAATGTTTTTGTCACTTTTTCTGATTTATTTCTCACTTTTTTCCCCCCCAGCTTTTGGTGCTTTTTTTTCTAAAACCTGAGCTGGTTCAACAACAGGTTTTGACATTTATTCTTGGAATTCATGGTCAACAAACCTCGTTTTATATCAAATTATACGTACGTTTTTAGTTAAAAAGGCAGAAATGATGAATTATTTTTGACTACTAGTGAAGATCAGAGGACGTTGAGTGGATCTCAGATGGGTCGATGTCAAAGTTTAGTCCCCGTACTGTTTGGAAACCATTAAAAAAATAATTCAAATGTTATAAGATTCAATAAAACACCCCAAAAAATTCAATGAAAGTAAATCATTAATTTTACCTGAAGGACGTATGGAATCATCCATGTTATTTTTAGGTAATTTAGTTGAAAGAAATCTAATATTTCTGAGATATAAAACACTTAGAAACAGGTTAGTTTGACCTGAGGACGACACCAGGGTTAAAACCTGAGTTATTAACCCTCTAGACGCTTCATTTTTGTCTTTTATGCACTTTATATTCCCTGCAGCCATATACGTTTTCCTAGCTTACCTCAGTTTTTATGGAATATTTGTATATCATGATTAATGCAATATTTTCCTTTTTTCCTGTTGTATGATTCTCGTTACTTCTGTCAGCGACGCAGCACAATAAACAACAAAAAACACACACTGTGTGAAAGGTGATCTGCTTTAAACAGACGCTCCGATTAAGTTTTGAACTGCAAAATGTTACACGGCTAACGGAGCATCAGCGTATTTATAGGCTCTCTTCATCATTTCATTATCTGCATGTGCTATTAAAGGGTAACTATCCTTTTCTTTTCAACGTGGACCCTATTTACCTACGCTACAATGTAAGTATCTAAGTTAATAGGACAATTGTCCAGCTTGTATTTACCATCACAAAAATGCTTGTTTTGCCGCTGACAGGCTCATTTTAATATTCTTATTGCCTGGCAACATTGTGGAAAGGATCTCTAAGGAGGTCGACTTTTCTGTTAAAGAGTAAAATCTTTTTTTTTTTTAAGTAAAAACTTCCGCGAAATTGCGTTTGCTAAATCCACCAAACTCCATGTAAATAAACGCTAATTTTAGCAAAGTAAGACACACTTCATTCAAAGTCGACAGAAAGAATAAAACTATGAAAAGCTGTTTTTAGGGTCGTCTTTCCACGTTAACAACTCTATCTCAACTCTAGTTTTGTTTGAAGTAAACCCGTACTTCACTGATTTACATGGGAAAACATGTCGCCTCTATACACGCTAAAAGCATTGCTTTTTTAAATGGAGCCTGGTGGGTGTAGCGCTAGTGACTACAGAGCTGTAAAAGGTCTCTCCTTTAACCCTCGTGTTGTCTTTGGGTCAAATTTGACCCATTTTCAGTTTTTCATCACAAAAAAATCGGCCTTCAACATAAGCTGAAAATATCAACAAATAACTTTGGGGGGAAAAAAAAGACCCATAACACTGAAAAAGTGACAAAAATGTCAGAAAAAGCGGTAACTTTTTTCATGGTTGAAGGGAAGCCAACGCAAGGGACGTTACAGGCGGAAGCATCGGGCTATTTGGCTTTCATAAGTTTTAATAATGCATAAATTATAAGGCCGTTTACTCCAAATGAGTTCAGACTGATCGGACCTCTCTGACGGACCCCCCCCCCCCCCCCCCCCCCCCCCCCCCCCCCCCCCCCCCCCCCGCTTTCATTCCCATCTCCAAACTTTTGCCTGGCACTGTATATGTTCTGAAGCATTTAGATATGTCAGCCTGAGTAATACGTGTAATATGTCATTCATAAAAACGTGGCTCTAAATATGCACCAATACCAGTAAAAATAACACGATTCTCGATGCGGACTCCAATATCACGGTAATAATAAAAGGATTTTCTAAGATTCCATGTGTAACTGGGAACATTAACGTCTTTATTAAAATATTTGAAAAAATATCAAATTGTCATGGCTGTGCGTTTTCTTTCAGCTGTTGACAGCATTTTTGGATCCAAATGTTCTTTTGCATGAACGTGGCTTTATCCAATGATCACGTCAGTTCTGGAAATGTATGTAATGTATGCACATTAACATATTTAAACAGGTGCCATGATCGGTTGTCTCATTGTCTCTGATATGTTATGTAATAATTACTTGGTTCAGCTGTTGTGTTTTGCGTTAGCAGAGTTTTGCTGACTGGTTTCTATCTGGTAAGTCGCAATTTTTTGCAAGATTTGTTTCAGTAGGACAGGAAATAAAGTGTGTGTGTGTGTGTGTGTGTGTGTGTGTGTGTGTGTGTGTGTGTGTGTGTTGGTGTGTGTGTGTGTGTGTGTGTGTGTGTGTGTGTGTGTGTGTGTGTGTGGTGTGTGGGCCCTTGTGTTGTCTTCCCGTCAAAATTGAAAATCACTTTTGTTAACGCTTTTATCAATGTTTTTAACTTTTTGTTATGATTTAGTCCCATTTTACAACACTTTTGACGCTTTTTTTTTTCATTTCCAACACTACGTAACACTAACTATAGGAAATTAGACTAAGTTTTGAGTTGAAAGCAGAAATTAGGAATTATTGGACTAAAATAAAGGAATGGATGTTGATGATAATCACAGACTGGAATATGCAACTTTTACTCAACACTATTCAACAACACTTCACTTTGTTTTACAATGCTATAAAATATAAGACCCAAAATTAATGAAGGTAGAGATTTGTACTTGGCAAAGAGCGTTGGAATCAATCATGTTATTTTGGGGAATTTAAGAGAACATTGATAGAGGACACGTGTCTGTTTCCCATTGATAAAATCAAATAACTTGCTCTTACATTTGTTTACACACATACCGCATATATACACATATCTCTCAATTACCTTTCCTGAGATAAAGTCCATGTCGTTTTCAAAATCCAATTGAAATGCAATTTATTTTCTTTAAATCCCAAAGAAAGTAATTTCTAATCCACAATCATTTAAACGTAGTGTGTGTGTGTGCGTCAAAAATGACAAACATCTTTTCATATCAGGTTTCCCTGCTTCCAGCACACTTGCATGAAAATTAAATGTCGGCCATCACGCGTGCGATTTCGCAGCGTATGAAACGTGCGTGCCGCGCAGGCCGTGTGCAGGAGTCCTGAGACTGAGTCCATTAGGAATGAACTTAAGACCTTTATTACACCAACTAAGCCCTACATTCAGTTTTTTCAAGCCAAGTATCGCTAAACGTGTACGTCGCTGAAGAAGGAACTCTGCTTAGATCCCAAAAGACACGCGCCGATTGGCTGCAGTGCACGCTGCATGCTGGTCTTAATTGTAGTCGTAACAGCAACATGGACCCGATTGGTTCCTGGTCTGTCTGTGTCGTCTCCCTCCCTCCCTGAATTCCTGTATTTTTCTTTTTACTCGGCGACGTTTGCGTCTCAGTGAGTTGTTTGATAATTGTTGAATTTGTTTTAATTTAACGAGAGCATTAGGAGGTAGTGTTGCATGGACGTAGGACAATGAAGACCCATTTAAAATGATTTAAGACTTTAAGACCTAACATGTTGAATCCGTGAGTTCAGTGAACCCCTTTAACCCTGTTAGAGAGCCCGTTATGTTTAAAATACTAGATGTGTGATGTGAGTTCATGTATGGTAGAGGGCCTGATATGCTTAGAAACAGTTTGTGTGGTGCACAACTCATATATGGTTATGAATATGTTTTAATTTGAGTAATTACTGTCTGACACCATATCTTAACGTTTCTCTACTATATACGGTATAGATATATACACCTTGATAGCACAGAAGATCAGGCCTGAGGTTCTATGTGCATTCAGGCATAGACTGCAGACTCTGCAATATTCAGCAGGCAGTGTCCTTTAAAAGGTATTTTTCAATGTATCCAACTGCTTCACGTCACACACACACACACACACACACACACACACACACACACACACACACACACACACACACACACACACACACACACACACACACACACACACACACACACACACACACACACACACACACACACACCTCAGAGGCTTCCCTTGCCGCAAGAATAATTTCACTAGGTCTCCTGTCGACTACTGGAAAGAATTTGGTTAACGAACACTGGGTGATTATTAGAAACACCCATCAAAACCCGACTGTACGACAGTTCAATTCCCACAAAACCAAACAAGCACCAGTGTCTTCAGGACAAATGAATCAGTGCCAGGACAGACCGATTTTTGACCACTGTGGCGTTTTATTGAAACAAGGGAATCGGGGGGGGGTGAGATTACTTCTTCTTGGACACACCGACGGTGCGACCACGCCGGCCGGTGGTCTTGGTGTGCTGACCGCGCACACGCAGACTGGAAGGGAAAGACAAGATGGCGTTAAGACAATATTAACAACCTCAAACTGCCACATACATACATATTAAAATCTAATAGGTCACACCACGTTTACTCATGACACATTAAAGAGCCCGTATTATGCTATTGTTCAGGTTCATAATTGTATATTTTTTAGGTTTCATTTTCAAGAAAACACCATATTTCTGTTATGCTGCACATCCTGTTTTCACCCTGTGTGGTTCAGGTCTCTGTTTTAGCTCCAGAGTGAGACATCTCACTTCTATCCTATCTTTGCTGGGAGCTGCACATGCTCAGTAGCTCGGTAAGATCTCATCAGCTGATAACTCTTTCTCCAGCTTTGGTCAGTACGTGCAGAACAGTAGTAGTTCTTTTGAAGATTATGGTGAACTAGTGTGTGTTGTAGCACTGTTTTCCATTGAGAACGAGCTAGCATGCTACAGTTAGCCACCTCGTCTCTAGTGACGTAGAAAGCCGTGCAGATGTTGGACAGCTCACCCTGAGATTGAAGACGGAGGACATTCAGAAACCACATGGATAGATTTTTCCCACGTGCGGACGCACCAGAGACACAAAACACCCCAAATCCCAGAGAAAGGGATTCTTTTTCATAATAAGGGCACTTTAAAAGACAATTGGCATCAGCACTTGTGAAAATTTGAAGAAAAGCGTATTCAGTAACTGAAAAGTAACCCTCGTGTTTGCCTTTAGATTCACGGGGTTCTGCACCAGACCCCCCTTTGACCCAGGTCTGTCCCATTTCCAGAGATGGGTCTGAGAAGCTACACCAGCGATGGCTAAGACGTCAGACTCAACGTCATCAGATGTTGCATCTTGCTGAAACTTTTTGAACTTTATGAAGTAAAGGTGAAGCGTCTGATGCGACCGTGCACTCTCTGGCAGGGAGGGGGAGCTGGTGCAGAGACTTGGTGTTTGGCTAACTTTAACAACTACATCTGGACGTGCACTCATCCCTCCCGTTCTCTACACCCTGCATGGGCTCCCGCTGCGTTTTAGAAGAGCTTTTAAGATTTTATTGGTTGTTTTTAAAGCTTTAGATGGGGCGATCCCCACCGAGTATTTGTCTGAAATTCTAACTGTGCGGGACCACAACCGGTCATTGTGGTCTTCAAATCAGATGGTTTTAGAAGTCCCGAGGTCCAGGTATAAACAGTGGAGAGGGGGCAGGCTTTTGTGGGTGAGACTCTGGAACAAGTTA
>NC_045739.1:24588436-24589206 GCF_008692095.1 Etheostoma spectabile | reverse complement strand
ACACACACACACACACACACACACACACACACACACACACACACACACACCTTTAAAATTATTACCCCGTCCTACATCAGAGATTAAGACATGTAAATGCAGACATCTGATCACAGAACTTTAGACTTTTAACGTGTAATACAACATTACACTTAAGACTCGGTGGAGACGATTTCCCAATATTTTGTCGTCGTGGTAACCATAGTTACGGGGCTACTAGCTCCTACCTGGCTGTATTTGCCATCCTTGACGTCCTTCTGTCTGTTGAGGAACCAGTCGGGGATTTTGTACTGGCGAGGATTCTGCATGATGGTCACCACCCGCTCAACCTGGAGAAACAAATACAGACGTTAATATATCTAAAAAATAAGGGATGCAACTAGCAATTGTTTTCCTTGATGATGAATCTGTCAGAGTGATGAAGAAACTAGAAAATATTCACATTTAACAAGCTGGGGAAAAAATATTTTTTGATTGTATTCATAAAAATAAAAAAAAGGACTAAAACAATTATCAAAAACAGACTTGGCGATTAATTTTTTAGCTGACAACTAATCAATTAATCTTTGCAGATTTAAATCTGATCCCAACCGATCATTTCCACAGACCGTAAACACGCTGGAGCATCTACAGACGCATGAGCATCTGCACCAAGTACAACACAGACACGCTGGATTCATACTGGACACACTTTAAAAATCAACATAAGAGTTTGCTCCGATTTGTTGTAGAAACCCTCCCCAGACCAGACCCCCCCCCCCCCCCCCCCC
>NC_045739.1:24578083-24588426 GCF_008692095.1 Etheostoma spectabile | reverse complement strand
TCACCTCGTCATCAGTCAGCTCCCCGGCCCTCTTGCTGAGGTCGATGTCGGCCTTCCTCAGGACGACGTGAGCGTAACGTCTGCCAACACCCTGAGACGAGACGGGCAACGTAAGTGTCCCTGTACACACTTCATACTGGGATACAAGACCCGGCTGGTCTTAGATTCTGGATCTGGATCTAGATCTGATATCCTAAACGGCTCCAGTGTTGTCTTTTCCTGGTTATAACGGCTGCGTTACAGTTAAGTGATCTCATCTTCTGAACTTACCAGACTAACAAGCTGTTCTATTATTTGCCTTTACTCACATTACTGATGAGTAACTTAAAACAAAAACAGGCTAATTGTGAAGCTTTTGTTAAAAGTACTAATTGTCAAAGCTACAATATTGTCGTAATATCAATATTGAAGTATTTGATTAAGAATATATTTCTCCATATCACCCAGCCTTAGTTTTAATGTGCAAAATCACCTTAAAAAAAAATTAAATAAGAGACCCAGAACAGGCAAATTCCACAGATAAGCTGCTATAACACGCGTGTGCTTAAATACTATAAATGTGAGAATGCCGCAGCTGGTCTGGACACATGAAGAACGAAGCTGTGAGTTCATGTGAAACCATCCCACTAAAGCCCGGTGTATATCAGAGGGGAGCTCACCTTGATGGCAGTGATGGCGAAGGCGATCTTCCTCCGACCATCGATGTTCGTGTTGAGCACACGGAGAATGTGCTGGAACTTCTCAGGGATGACGAGAGACTGGGAACACAGGAGCAGACGACGGGGTCAGGGGAGGCACGCATGGCAACCGTCAACATTGAAACATAAAGGGCAACCGTCAACATTGAAACATAAAGGGCAACCGTCAACATTGAAACATAAAGGGCAACCGTCAACATTGAAACATAAAGGGCAACCGTCAACCTTGAAACATAAAGGGCACCTCAACTTGAAAACCTAAGAAGGGCAACGCTGCAGACTTAGAAAACATGTCAACGCAACAGAACATAAAGGGCAAACTCAGTCAGTTAAGTCACCATTAAGACATAAAGGGACAACCGCAACATTGAACATAAAGGGCAACCGTCTAACATGGCACTCAGTAAACATAAAGGGCAACGTCATATAACATGTAAAACAAAAAGGGCAACGTTCAACTCAAAGGGACCGTCACCATTAAACACTTAAAGGAGCACATCGGTTCAACATTAACAACATAACGGCAACCCCTCGTAGTTCAACTTAAACATAAAGGGCACCTTCGTGTCATTACTAAGGCCTCAACTTGAACATAAAGGACCGCATAGCACTAACATAAAGGGCAACTCTGCTAAGGCAACCGTAAAACAATAAAGGGCAACTGTCAACATTTAAAAACATAAAGGGCAACCGTAACAGGTAATACCATTAAAATAGGCAACCGTCAACATTAAAACATAAAGGGCAACGCGTATACATTAACTAAGACGCAAAAAAACATAAAGGGCAACCGTCAACATTGACATAGGCAACCGTCACTTCAGAACATTAAAGGGGCAAAACGTTCGTTACGTCAAATTAAACATAAGGGCAACCGTCAACTAAAGGGCAACCGTAACATTTAAAACATAAAGTGCCACCGTCAACATAAAACATAAAGGGCAACACAGTCAACATTAAACACATAAGGGCCAACGGCAGTTAAGGCACATTGAAACCATCAAGGGCAAACCGTCAACATACAAAATAAAGGGCAACCGTCAACATTAAAACATAAAGGGCAACCGTCAGTTAAGTCAACATTGAAACATAAAGGGCAACCGTCAACATTAAAACATAAAGGGCAACCGTCAACATTAAAACATAAAGGGCAACCGTCAACATTGAAACATAAAGGGCAACCGTCGGTTAAGTCAACATTAAAACCTAAAACTTGGTGTTGCCAGGTTGGTTCAGTGGTGGAGCGGGCGCACATATACTGGGAGGTTTGAGCCTTGGCGCAGAGGTCCAGGGTTCGAATCCGGCCTGTGACCATTTCCTGCATGTCTTCCCCCCCCCCCTTCTCACTTAACTGTCCTGTCAAAATTTAAAAGGCAGAAAAGCCCAAAAAATTATCTTTAAAACTTGAAATGCTGGCTACTCAGTGCTTATCCAATCAGAAACAAGAGAAATGTTGCACTCGGCACTACAACTGCACAATGAGGAAAAGAAATATCAAATTGGGATTATTCTGACTGATATTGCGATGGCGACATGATTCATGATGTTTGAAGAGAAAGATCTTTTATTTACTTTTTACTTATTTTAAAAACCACCTCCCTGGAGGTCAACGTCACTGCTGAACCACCAGAGTAGAACCAGAATTAACCCGGCTCTAAAACGGCCAAATTTGACATTTTTTGTCCCTTTACAGACATTTATTTTTTCTAGTTTTCTCTAACACCACCTCACTAGTTTTACTACTTTTAGGAATGCATGGTCAATAACCCTCCTTTATGTAGAATTATATCTAATATGAGTTGTTTTTAAAGCAGAAATTCTGAATTATTTTGACTAATAGTTAAGATCAGAGGAATGAAAATGATCAGTTGTATTTGCAAAGAAAATTATAAAAGGCATAAAATCCATTTTTTGTGGTAATTTGGTTAAAAAGAAACTCATATTTCAGATATAGACTTTTTTTTAAAGGGGTCAAATTTGACCCGGGACAACAGGAGGGTTAAATGCTCACATGAAGACCTTGTAAAGCTGCTCTTTTATATATGTTAAATCATGTGTCTCAAAGAGTTTTGGGTCTAATCAGAAGTGAATGTGGGCCAAATACTGAAGGCTTAGCATCTTAGCCTCCACCGCTAACGTGTTTTGGCTCCAGTTAGCATTGCTAACGCTACAAAAGCTGCTCTACCCACCAACTTTAGAGCATCTCCAGACCCTTTGAAAAACGACTCAGCCCCGTGGAGCTCAGTCAACAGCAGCCCAACACTCAAGCCGTTCTTGCGATGCCTTTGCACCGGTGTAACATGCCCATTGTCCCCCGCCAGCCCGGTGCTCCCAACGTGCTAACACCTTGCCTTGAGCGTATGGAGCTTAGCTAGCTTTCAGCTAGCACACAGCTAGCCGCCTTCAATTTTAACTTGTTTCTTCAACTTTAACGACACCGGTAACGGGAGAAGCTCTGCCCGGTTTCAGCTTAGCTTAAAACCGAGAATACACCGACCAAATGGAGTTTTAAGTGTAAGCTATAGACAGAAAACACTTTACAGTTGGCGCTAGCTGGCTTGCTGCTGCCGGTCTATACACCTTTCTGCTTAGCGTTGACTGTAAACTGCGTTAATACGTCCATTTCTGCGACTAATATGCCCGCCATTTAACATCTCTCCGGTCACACACACTCTACGCGATTCATTACAACGTCTAAAAGTGATACACGAGTGAGATTAAAGCTAGATGACTACGGATTTCAAAACTATTCCAGGTTGACAGAAAACGGACTCACCATCTTGGAAGTAGGTTCCGTGCGAAGAGGAAGCCGAAAGGATCTCGCGAGAGTTTGACCCTGTCGGAGAACGGAAGTCAGTCCGTCACTTGTCGTCTGTCCGAGAAGAAAGTTGAACGCCGGTTGAATCCATTGACAGTAACACCCAACTATATAGCTAGTTGTGTAACACAGAACACCGTCATATATCAATTAATTTGATTCATTTAGCTATCTAGCACAGTACACAGTCGTATTTTTTTAAATCTCGTTTCGGTTCATCAACGCAACGACGCGTTTTTGTGTGACGACGACGACGCGGAACTTTATATTGACGGTTTCTATTTTTTTTTTTTTTTTTTTAACGAAATCAGCCGCAATGGCGCAGGTAGCTGCGGCAGCCGTTGGAGCTGGTCCCGATGTGAACGCAGCTGGAAACCCGACAGAAAACGCCATGGCGTATCTACAAGACGAGGTGACACTTGACCAACGTTACATTCGACTAACGTTACTTGTATTTGAGTCTTCCGTTGTAGTGAAACACAAAACCAACGGTCGCGCTCTGTCAGACGTGTAGCTAACCTGTTAGCATTCGTACCCAGAAGCATTCATTATCCATGAACTGTAACGTCTACTTTCAGCTAACTGCTTTACTAACGGCTCGATTAAATAAGAAACTGCGACCGTTAATAATATTTTTCAAAATTGGGGGATTGTGACGTAGTTTGTCCAAGTCGCTTGAAGCTAATGTAGCTGTTAGCATCCTGGCAAAACACTGAAATGCTTAAGGATGTTCTTTTTTTTTTATTATTAAATTTAGAAATGACTTTACAAACATTCCGTCATCACAGCTCATAACATAAGATTATATAGAAAATGTTTGAAGCTAATGTAGCTGTTAGCATCCTGTCAAAACACTGAAAAGCTCAAGGATATATATTATTTTTTAATTTAGAAATTAATTAACAAGCATCCAGTCATCACAGCTCATAACATTAGATTATATAGAAACGGATACATAAGATTATAAAGAAAAAGATACATAAGATTATAAAGAAAAAGATACATAAGATTATAAAGAAAAAGATACATAAGATTATATGGAAAATGTTTGAAGCTAATGTAGCTGTTAGCATCCTGTCACAACACTGAAAAGCTCAAGGATATTGTTTTTTATTTTATTTAGAAATTAATTTACAAATCTTCAGTCATCACAGCTCACAACATAAGATTATATAGAAAATGATACATAAGATAATGTAGAAAAAGATACATAAGATATATAGAAAATGCTTGAAGCTAATGTAGCTGTTAGCATTCTGTCAAAACACCAAAAAACTACAGGAAATTCTTCATAATAAGATTATTTAGAAGAATAATTGCGATTTATATATTATGAGACCAAGTAAAAAGTGAGAAGTACAATGTAAACAAATCTATAAAGAGAGCAAACAATTATAAAAATATATATATAAAAATGTGACAGATTTACATAACCTCGTATATGATATTGACAACAAATGTTCTTAATTAAATACATTGGAGTATATATATCCAATATAATTATAGCTTTCTCATTTGCTAGTAATTTAAGATACTCAAGTTAGACGTCAATTTCAATTTGGAATTTGGTTTAAAACATGGTCTTGAATTTGAAAATTTAGATTTATGAATATGAAACTTCCCTAAATAAAATAAAAAGATTAACAATATTACCTGCATTTAAATCTTTACATTTTAAATAGCTCAAGGATAATTTTATCCATCCCGGGGCAATGAAGTGACGTCACGGGTGCTAAAACTTTGATTAACAGTAATTTAAGAAAGCAAAGACTTGTTTAAAGAATATTTAGTCTCTCTGGGATAAGTATTAAAGATTCGACCAGCGTGGGAATATACCTGGTCAGATGTGGTCTAGGTCTGGAGAAGCAGCAGGGAAATATCAATTAGTGCATTTTCACACACAGAATAAAGGTTTTCACAAATTAAAAAGTGGGTTTTAACAAGTGTATGGCTTTCTTGGGATAATCTAGTCTATTTGACAACTTTTGGTAGTCTACAGTGGTTTTTGATCTCGACCCAGGGAACTAAATTAGCACCATTTACCCGCCAAATGCTTGTAAAATCTGCAAGTGGCTGGTAGATTTGCTTCACTCACCCGCCAAAAAAGACAATTGTAATCTGTTGGGGGGCTGGTTAAATTTGAACATTCTCCAGAAGTGTTGGCCTGTGGACAAAGAAGTAAATTCTGCACCCTGCCTGGACCTGGTTCAATGTGCTCTAGATGTGGTAAAAAATGTGTAATCTCCCCTTTATCCACGTTTTCACACTTAGAATAAAGGTTTTACAAGTGTGAAAGTGGGTGTCAGACAACGTTAAAGGTGCTCTATGAGTTCCTACATGGTTCCAGGACCAGCACGATTTAGTTTTTGACTCAAATCGTAGGTGTCTCCCTCGATCCGCTAGCTGCCTGATGCCTGAACACACTGTTAATCCTTGTTTTATATTCGGGGCAAATTGACACATTTCAAATTTTTACAAGAAGAAACATGGTACAAGTTAAATTTTTTTCTACCTGAAATCAACGTCCTTGCCTTATTCCCGTGATAAACATGTATTCCTGACTAAATTCAGAGATTTATTCTGGATATGACACTTACGTTGTTTCCATAGTGGATTTTTAACAGGAATTATAATTTTTTATAGTGTGCTAGTAGAGACTGATGCATTCCCTGAACATAGATGTTATCTCAGTTGTTTGAAAGTGAGTTAAAGACAATATTTGTTAACAGATTATGAAGTAAAATATTATTTCAGAATTGTTTTTAAAACCCCAAATAAGTCCCGGGTCAGTTTGACCCGAGGGACACGAGAGGGTCCCGACGGTGAAGACAACACCAGGGTTAAATTGCCCTGTCTCGGGAGACATCACAGGGGTTGTATACGTCAATCAAACACTAGAGGCACAGGCTGTGCACCAAAATACAACAAAACACTCCAGCCAATCCCCAATAAGATGGTTGGGGGAGGGACAGAGCGTCAACGCATCCAAGCGTGCACGCTCCAATGTGAAGTCAAAATGGCGGAGACTTCTTTGACTAAACAATTAATTGATATATCTGGTGATCATGACAATGATTGTATAACTTATAGGTGTTAAAGGCAGACGCGCCACCTCAAACTAGTTAGTTGTGTAACAATAAGTTTAGTTGAAACAATTATTTGTGTGTGACTATGTGTGTTTTTCTCTAGAAGACTGATGGAGACATCGCAAACCTCAACCTGGGAGAACTGGACCTCACCACCGATGAGTTTATCTTGGACGAAGTGGACAGTAAGGCAGCACTTATCATTAATATGTCTCATATGTGAAAAGAGACTTCAGATACAGTATTAGGGACCACTAAGGTCTATATAAAAGAGACTTCAGATACAGTATTAGGGACATAAGGTCTATATAAGAGACTTCAGATACAGTATTAGGGACACTAGGTCTATATAAAAGAGACTTCAGATACAGTATTAGGGACCACTAAGGTCATATAAAAGAGACTTCAGACAGTATTAGGGGACCACTAAGGTCTATATAAAAGGGAGACTTCAGATACAGTATTAGGGACCACTAAGTCTATTAAAAGAGACTTCAGTACAGTATTAGGGACCACTAAGGTCTATATAAAGAGACTTCAGATACAGTATTAGTGTACACTAAGGTCTATATAAAAGAGACTTCAGATACAGTATTAGGGACCACTAAGGTCTATATAAAGAGCTTCAGATACATATTAGTGACCATAAGGTCTATAAAAAGAGACTTCAGATACAGTATTAGGGACCATAAGGTCTAATAAAGAGACTTCAGATACAGTATTAGGGGACCACTAAGGTCTTATAAAAGAGCTTCAGATACCGTATTAGGGGACCACTAAGGTCTATATAAAAGAGACTCAGTACAGTATTGGGACCACTAAGGTCTATATAAAAGAGACGTCAGATCAAGTTAGGGACCACTAAGGTCTATATAAAGAGACTTCAGATACAGTATTGGGACACTAAGGTCTATATAAAAGAGACTTCAGATCCGATTAGGGGACCACTAAGTCTTATAAAGAGACTTCAGATACAGTATTAGGGACCACTAAGGTCTATATAAAGAGACTCAGATACAGTTTAGGGACCACTAAGGTCTATATAAAAGAGACTTCAGATCCAGTATTAGGGGACCACTAAGGTCTATATAAAGCATCCAAAGAGCACCGTGTCATGGGACCTTTAAGCTACAGTAAACGTCCATTTTGAAGTAATAAATAACTGAAAGCAGAGCGACAGAGAGTGGAGCCGTAGTAGGGAACGCCGGTACGTATCGTCTGCAAAGTGCCAAATGACGGTCCAACAATTGGTCCCTCGCTACTTCCTAGTCCAGTTTTAACGAGAAGCTGCAGCCCGGTGAAGATCATCTGCTGTCCAGAGTTGCTGTGTGATGTTTAATTGGTCGTGAACGCTGCTCCTTCCTGTCTCCTGTAGTCCACATCCAGGCCAATCTGGAAGATGATCTGGTGAAGGAGGCGCTCAAAACGGTGAGAACATCGTCATCATATCAGACGTTGATGTTTGACTAGTCGCGCATAGCTAGACCTATCTCCACCGCGCTGTTGAGTAAGGTCTCGCTACACAACAGATGCATTCTGGGATAGGAGGGGGAAAAGGTTTGTCTTGGGCGAGACAGTGGCTCTGCTATGCTCATATATTCATATTATCCTTTATGGCTTTTTCCCTTTCCTTTATTGTGTTTTTATATATTTCTTTTGTATTGTGAATTTCATTTATTGCGATTCAATAGTATTGAGTATTGTGATTTTCTTTTCCTTCTTTAAAAAAACAACCGTGTAATACACTTCTAGAGACAATATATCATGAGACATTTCTAAAAACTTATGAATGCACGTGTCAGTCAGTCAGTGTGACATTGATTTCATTAGTAAAGAAGAACTCAACATGGATTTTCGGCATTTTCTGCTTGGCTGGAAACAGATTTGATGTACTGTAGATCCAGAAAATACTGTATTTATGGGAATCATTGGTTAAAAGGAAATTATTATTTGTTGGTGCACGTGGTTCCTTCGTTTGGCCGTTACTTAACGCGTGGCATCGGTGTACATGTGTGTTTTAAGAAGAAGCAATCACCACTCAAATTCTAATTCTGGTGCATTTACAGTAATGTTAATTAATGTACACTGTCCCTGTCGAATAAAATAAAATAAAAACTGTTGTCCAAGAGTTGAAACTTAAAGTTGCATAAATTGGATTTAATCCATTTATTTACAGTGTTTTCTGTTAGAGACGTTAAGTCCCTTGTGGGGGGGGGGGAACTTCGGGCTTTGACTTTATAAACCTATAACACCCACAAAAAAGATACATAACACAATAAAGGAAAGGGGAAAAAGCCAAAAAGCATAAAACGAGCAATCTAATCTTTCCACATTTTCATACACTTAACCACGCTCAAAACACTCAATTTTACAAATCACAATACATACGATCTTCGATTTGTATCTGATGTTTTGTCTGATTTTGTGTGTGTGTGTGTGTGTGTGTGTGTGTGTGTGTGTGTGTGTGTGTGTGTGTGGGTTTTGTGTGTGTGTGTGTGTGTGTGGTGTGTGGTGTGTGTGTTTGTGTTGTGTGTTGTGTGTGTGTGTGTGTGTGGTGTGTGTGTGATACATGTGATGACGGTGGTGTTTCCCCCTGTGTGTGTGTTCAGGGCGTCGACCTCCGTCAGTACTCCAAGCAGGTGGAGTCAGAGCTGCAGAGGATCGAACAGGTCTCCATCAAGGACTGTATCCTTTCAATGAATTCATTCCTTATTTTCTTTCACAACGCGTCCATTAGACGTGCTGGAGGCATGATGTTGGCACCGTAACTTGATGGTGATGTAATACATATGATGCCATTTGGCCTGATGGTGGCGCTATAACTTAGGCCAACATTTTGATAAGCCAGGAACTTAGTTGGTTGGATAAGGCAGGAACTTAGTTGGTTGGATAGGCAGGAACTTAGTTGGTTGGATAAGGCAGGAACTTAGTTGTTTTTTTTATGTATTAACACCAAAATTGGCTTACAGCCTTGTGAGACTGAGACGCTGATTTACAGTAGAAATGGGTTAGATTTGTCATAAAACATGGTCGCCATCTATCCAGGAACTTTGTAAAGGTTTATGAGATTATTCACATTTTACATAAACACTCCCCTAGTGCTGACACAAAACAAGGAAACATACAGGTTACAGGTATAACATTTACAATTCAACAAAATACAGGATGAATAAATAGGTTACTAACATTTCAACACAGAATACTTTCAGACCAGAATAATAAATCATGGTACATGTTAGGGTTGCACATTTTATCTTTTTTTTTTTTTTTTTTTTTTTTTTATGGCATCATGTTATACAGTTTATTTAACTTGACCTAGTTTCCTGGTGTCCTAATAACCTTTAATCACATATTTTTGTTGTAACTTTAATCTTTTTTTTAGGTATAGGTAGGGCAATTTATCGATATTATATCGATATTGAGATATGAGACTAGATATTGTCTCAGATTTTGGATATCATAATAGGGCATAAGTGATGTAATTTTCTGATTTTACCAGACTGCTGTTGCTGTTCTTTTATTTGCTTTTACCCACTTAGTCATTATATCCACATTATTGATGATTATTTATCAAACATCTCATTGTGTAAATATTTTGTGAAAGCACAACACTACAATATCATCACGGTATCGATATCCAGGTGTTTCGTCAAACATATTGGGATATTTGATTTTCTCCATTTTGCCCAACCCTAATTTAAAATATATATATATATATATATATATATATATATATATATA
>NC_045739.1:24575651-24578073 GCF_008692095.1 Etheostoma spectabile | reverse complement strand
TGTGTGTGTCAGACGTTATTGTTAATCTGCAGGTTTTAGTTTTTTTGCTGAAAGCTACAGTTTCTGTGATGACAACAAAAATGTCGGCGTGTCCACATGATACAAGCCTTCTGTGATCGCGCATCACCCCCACCCCTGCTCCACACAGTCGCTAGTAGCCAAGGAGGACACGGCGTATTAAAATGACGCGACAGACTCTTCAGAAGAGGTCGTTATCTTTGCTTGAGTTCCTGTGAAGGAAAGTCACCGCGCGCCACGATCCACACTGAGAAATCTGGAGCTGAGACTCTTAATTAGCTTCGTAGCAACTCGTTTAACAACCGCTCGAATATAACGGACGTCGTTAGTATCGAAAAGTTACGCGCTAAAGCTTTAAAGCCATTCGTCTAAAAAAAACAAACCATCTGTTATCTCGGTGAAGGCCTGTTTTGATAAAAGTTTGTTTAAGAGACCCATTTTATTCATTTCTCCAAACAACTTGACAGAAGATGAAAAATCCTGAAATTGGGAAACGTCGTAACCCTCGTGTTGTCCTCGGGTCAAACTTGATCCATTTTCAAGTTTTTCATCAGAAAAACTGGGCCTTCGAAATAAGCTGAAAATATCAACATTGGAAATGTCAAATAGCTTTGGAAAAAACATTTAAAAAAAGTTACCACAACATTGAAAAAGTGTCAAAAAATGTCAGAAAAATACATAATAGTGTTGACAAAAAACAACTTGACTTACAAGTCAATGGCGTCTTTCTTTTGGTGTTTTTCAGAGTCAGTGAAAGTGCCTTTTTACTTTCCTAATTTTCTCATAACTGTGACTTTAATTGCCTGCTGCCCTTAAGCTGTTATTATCTTTCCAGCCATTCATCCGGTGTATGTTTATTAAGTGTTTATGCTTCATTGAATAACCATGGAAAACATTGTTTAAACCCCTTTACAATGAAGAGCTCTAAAGTTATTTTGATTTTTTGTGTCCTTTTCATTTTTTTTGCCTTGTTGTGCTTTCCTGACTGTTTGTCCGTCAGACATCAAGGAGAGTCAGAACATCGCTCTGCTGCACAACCAGATCACCGCCTGTGACTCCATACTGGAGGTACCAACCAGTGAACCTTTTAAATGACGTTTCCATGTCACCGCTTCATCAAACCATAACTGGAAATATAAAATAAGAAACCTGTAACCTTCCAGTTTTCCTTCGGTCGCCATATCTCTCTGTCTTTTTTCTTTCTGTCTGTGCTCCCTACTTTTTTCTTCTGCCCCTCACACTATTTGCCATTATCTGCTGTATTTAAAAAACAGTTTCTCTGAATTTTCAGCCAGTGAGACGTGTTATACACAAAACTAACACTTTGAAAAAAAAAAAGCTAGGAACACAGAGCTCTGTCTTCTCTCTCCCATGTGAACCCAACAGCCGCGATTCCTCTTTTTAAACTGAGAGCAGTGTTTTCCCGAGGTTTGCGGAAGACTTAAGTGCCGAGCTGGCGCAATATAGCCATGTATCGATATCGCGATATGAGACTAGATATTTAGTCTTAATAGATTTTGGATACATCGTGATATGCTAAGTGTCTTTTCTGGTTTTACTGGCTGCATTACCGTAAAGTGATTTAATTTTCTGAACTTACCGGACTGTTCTAGCTGTTGTATTATTTACCTTTACTCCACTAAGTCATTGAATCATTTCTGGAGAATATTTAGCAAAATCTCATTGTGTAAATAACATTTTGGTTAAAGCACCAATAGTCAACCATACAATATCGTCGCAATATCGACATCGAGGTATTTGGTCAAGAATATTGTGATATTGGATTTTCTCTATATCGCTCAGCCCTACTTAGGTGCATGTATTTGGCGGGGGGGTTTAGGGTTCCTCCCTCTAGAAAACATATGCAATTTGACATCATTTTGGACTAATATTATCAACATATTTGTGTCTAAAACATTGGAAAAGCTAGAGCAGATTATAAATAAATACTGCTCAAAAAGCTTAAAGACAAAACTTGGTTTTCTCGGTTTTCTGTCTGTTTCCGTTGGCTGAGTCAGCGTATGGAGGGCATGCTGAGCGGCTTCCAGAGCGACCTGTCCTCCATCAGCAGCGAGATCCAGACCCTGCAGCAGCAGTCGGTCAGCATGAACGTCCGGCTGAAGAACAGGCAGGCGGTGCGCAGCCACCTCAGCCAGCTGGTGGACGAACTGGTGGTGCCCGGAGTCATGATCTCGTAAGTGCTGGAAAGTTTCATTTTAGGAAGGTTTCATTTTACCGTCAATGGTCAAATGAAAAAAGTTCAGGTCAAATATTTTCGGTGTTTATAGGATGTTCTAAGGATGTAGATCTGTTCTATTTTATTGAAATGTGGGCTACTTGCTACAGGCAGAGAGGGCAAAAGAATTAAATCACATCTGCTTCACATCTGTGTTGCATGGAGTCA
>NC_045739.1:24557560-24575641 GCF_008692095.1 Etheostoma spectabile | reverse complement strand
GGTATTCCAGCCCAGGACCATTGAACTACAATCCACAGATCCTCTGCATTGCTGGGTTTGGCCTCAGGAACAGTATTTTTGATGTCACCCCACAAGTGTTCTGTTGGATTGAGGTCCAGGGATTGGGCTGGCCACTACATAACATCAATCTGGTTCATCTGGAGCCCAGACTTTGCTCCTTACTGCTGTGTTTTAGGTCATTGTCTTGTTGAAAGGCCCATTTCACCATAAGGCAACATGACCTCTTCAAGTATTTTGATGTATTGAAATTTGATCCATGATCCCTGGTATGTGACATATAGGCCCAACACCACAGTATGAGAAACATCCCCACAAGATGATGTCAGCACCACCATGTTTTACCGTCTCCACAGTGTACTGGGGCTTGAATTTAGTGCATGGGGGTCGTCGGAAAAACTGTCTGCGTCCCCTAGACCCCAAAAAGACAGAATGTTGCTCCATTTCTCCTTTGGCCAGTCAATGTGTCCTTTGGCAAATTTCAACCTATTCAGTCCACCGGGGACTCTTCCTGGTTCCCGGGGGGGGGGGGGGGGGGGGGGGGGCGGGGGGAGGGGGGCGGGGGGGGCGGGGGGGTGGGTGGGGGGCGGGGGGGTGGGCGGGGGCTGGGGGGTGGGGGGGGGTGGGGGGGGGGGGGGGGGGGCGGGGGTGGCGCGGGGGGGGGGGGGGTGGGGGGGGGTGGGGGTGGGGGGGGGGGGTGGGGTGCGGGGGGGGGTGGGTGCGGCGGGTGGGGGGGGGGGGGGTGGGGGGGGGCGGGGGGTGTGGGGTGGGGGGGATAGGATGGGTGGGGTGGGGGGGGGGTTTGGGTGGGGGTGGGTGACGGGGAGGGGGGGGGGGGCGGGGGGGGGGGGGGTGGGAGGTCGGGGGGGGGTGGGGGGGTGGGGGGGGCGGGGGGGGCTTCTACCTGATAGCTTTGCTTCCCATAGCCTTCTTCTGATCGTAACAGTACTCACGGGTAACTCTAAGTATTCTTTTGATTTTCCTGGAGCTGATCATTGGTTGAGCCTTTGACATTTTGGCCGTTCTTCCATCCATTTGAATGGTAGTTGACTGTTTTCCCCCCACGTCGTTCAGGCTTCGGACGCCATTTCAAGGCATTTGAAATCATTTGGGCTGAGCAGCCTACCATTTTCTGCACTTCTTTATATTTTTTCCCCCATCCTATCAACAGTTTAATCAAAGTCCACTGTTCCTCAGAGCAATGTCTGGAACGAGCCATTTTGCTGAGTGTTTCAGTGTGAAATGCAACCATAACCAGCATGCACAACTTCCTTCCTTCCTTCCTTAAATATGGGCCATAATCGACACCTGTTTCTTCACAGAATCAAACACCTCACTAATTGAACACAACACTGCAATTATTTAGAACATGCGCCTTTTAATTACAGATTCAAGTTCACAGAATGAGCAGCATGCGTGTCACTTACTAGTACATTATTTGCCATGTAGAAATATCACTTCTACCAAAAAATATGCTTGATGAGGTTAGTGATGTTGGACCACCATTATTTTGAACACGACTGTCTAATTTTGTATCTGCGGCAGCACCATCCTGGACAGCCCAGTGACGGAGCAGGAGTTTCTGGAGCAGCTCCACGAGCTCAACAACAAGATCAACTTCGCCAAAGAGCTGAGCTTCAGAGAGACGCTGGCCTGCGCCGACATCCAGGACATCGTCGACCGCCTCAAACTCAAGGTGAGGAACAGAGGGGGGGGGGGGGGGGGGGGGGGGGGGGGGGGGGGGGGCAGTTTCTAACAAACTTCTCAACAGTGGATACGTTGCTGCTAGAGGTGTGACGAGATCTCGTCCCCTCTCGTTAGATTAAATGTGACGAGATGTCTCGTCGAGGTAAAGTGTCTCGGTATATTATCAGCACACAAGTGCAGAGCAGCAGCCTTGAAACTATCATAGAAGATCCCTCGCCCGTTCTCCAACGTCGCCTCTTGAGTTTACTTTTGTAGAGAAATAGCGAAAGAAAACAGCTGCCTGTAAAACCCAGCAGTTATACCGAGAGAAGCCGGTCATTTGAGTTTGTTGTTTGCGAAACCTTTCAGTGCTCGTTTTTTATTTTTTATTTTGTGTGTTTTGACTGAATAAAGGGCTTTTTTCCAGTCTTATTTCTTCATTGAAGCTTTCTGTAAAATAATGTCAAAATCTCGTCTCGACCTCGTGTCTCGTCTCGTGAGCGGGGTGTCTCGTCACACGCCCCTTGCTGCTTTACTTTTTGAAAAATGTATTTGGACATAACTAAGTAATAACTGAGTAACTAAGTGACTGTTAAATGTTGGTCTATAAATCATAGGGCCGGGTAAGCAGAAATCTTAGATACCGGTTCCAAAACAATACTTTTTCCTACTTCCGATTTTATAAACATGAATATTAACCAAAACAATGACAACGTTACACATGACGGCACAGATCTTTTTATTTATTTTCCAGCTCCTACTACGTGAGCCGTCTCTGTAACGTAGAGTTTTACCTGCTTGTCTCTGCTAGTGGTGTGAACCCTCACTGGTCTGATTCTGTTATCCTGTCAACGATTCAAATCGATTAGATATCCTGATGATATCCCAAAATGTATTACATACACATGTTCTTTATCAACAAGTTCGAGCAGTCAGGTATACATGACCTCCCATTTTTATTGTACCTGCTCTTAATATGTATGTAGCGGAGTCAGCAGACAAAAGGCAAAAACTAAAAAAGTAACATCATTAGGCAATATAAATCGTCTGTCACTGCATCGATGCTGTGATTCATTTCAACACCATTAATCTCTGCAACGGGCAACATTAAACAGCCAATCACAAACATGATTAGATCTGGGCAGAAGCATGCTGCGTGCTTATTGGCTCACTGACGCTGATGTTTTTACTCCTTAGGTATTAAAGTTGGGTGATGAGTGTCGAGGTATTTTTTGATACTAGGCAATGTGGTCACGCATTGAAAGTGTTGATCCAGAACCCAGCCCTACTGAAACACACAGATCACAACACATACAGCCTAATTGTATTGGTAACTAACACATTTTTATCTTGAACGCAAAATTGAAAATCAAATAATACATTTGTGTCATTTTTTCATAACTGTTTATACTTTTCTGTTCCCGGTATCTGTCTTTTATTGTCTGTAAAGCGACCTTGAGTGCTTAGAAAGGCGCTGTTAAATGAAATGTATTTTTATTATTATTATTATTATTATTAGATCTTGGCAGAAGCATGCTGCATGCTTATCGGCTCACTGACGCTGATGAGATTTACTCCTTAGGTATTAAAGTTGGCCCTACTGAAACAATTAGATCACAACACATACAGCCTAAAGTGACTTCATCAGATCTCTTTTGCTAGCCCCAACCCCCCAAAGAAAAATATTAAATTAACTACATTATAAGAACAAGATCACTATCTAACACTTTTAGCTTGAATGGAAAATTGAAAAATTAAAATATAATTTTTTTTTGATCTGTTAATTGACTAGTTGTTGCAGCTCTAAAGAAAACAGTTGGATGAAAAGCCATCATTAATGCAAAAACACACAAAATTATATGAATATTTTGTGCGGCACAAACATTCTGCAGAGTCATCTCTGTCGGTCTCTTTTTTTTATTTGAAGAAACTGGTTCTCCCCTGATTTTCCATTATCCTTACTCTTCTGTGAAATGACTCTCTAAATGACATGAGACTTAATGAATGTTTCTTTCTCACTTCAGGCGGTGTCAAAGATTCGAGAGTTCATTCTTCAGAAGATCTACTCGTTCAGGAAGCCGATGACAAACTACCAGATCCCACAGAACACGCTGCTGAAGTACAGGTGAGCACAGCGCCCCCTGCTGCTTCTCCAGGACGCTCTTAACCCTCATGTTGTCCTCATGTTGTCCTCATGTTGTCCTCATGTTGACCTCATGTTGTCCTCATGTTGTCCTCATGTGTCTTCAGTTGTGATCATATTGTCCTGTGGTGTCTATGTTGACTCATGTTGACTCATGTGTCTATGTGTCTTCATGTTGTCTTCATGTTGCCATGTTGTCCTCATGTTGTCCTCATGTTGTCCTCATGTTGTCTCATGTTGTCCTATGTTCCTCCATGTTGTGATCATGTTGTCCTCATGTTGTCCTCATGTTGACCTCATTGTGACCTCATGTGTCCTCATGTTGTCCTCATGTTGACCTCATGTTGTCCTCATGTGCCTCATGTTGCCTCATGGTGATCATGTTGTCCTCATGTTGTCCTCATGTTGACCTCATGTTGTCCTCATGTTGTCCTCTGTGTGCGCATGTTTTCCTTGGGTCAAACTGACCCGTTTTCCTATAGCAATGTTTTTTTTAACTTCCCAAAATAACATGATTGATTCCACACAACGCTGGACAACAGTCAATTTTTTTACCCTCTAATTATCTGTTTTGGAAATAAATGGGTTGGCATTAAGAATCGGTCTTTGAATAGTTTTTTTTTCTTTCTTAAATTCTCAATTTTACGATTCCATCCTTGATTCTGTTATAACAGAATCTATTGGGCTCTGCGTTAATGCTGCCGTCGGTCTGGGAGAAACCCTGTCCTGACATGTAGACCTGCACCCCTTTGACTCTGTGCTTTGTTTCGTCTCGCTGTAGATTTTTCTACCAGTTCCTTTTGGCCAATGAGAGAACGGTCGCAAAGGAGATCAGAGACGAGTACGTGGACACGATGAGCAAGATTTACTACAGCTACTTCAAGTCGTACAGCAGCCGGCTGCTCAAAGTGCAGGTCGGTGGATTCTCACAGCTTCTGTTTCCTCCAACTCACACATGAATGAATCCTCACAGCTACAGTAAGACTCAGCTTCGTCGGGGCTCCCGTGCTTTATTTTAGACAAGGCCTTGTTGCTGGGCAGATTAGGGGTTCTTTTATATATTAACACAAGCTTTCTAATCACAATGTAGTTTTCTAGACAAATGTAGCATACATTGCCTCATAGGGCTGGGCAATATGACATGGCGCCAATGATGTATAGCGTCAAAACAATATCAAAGTGTTTAACGTATATATATTTTTCTATATTGTTTCTTTCGCAATGTTGAAAAAACAGTGATGGAAATGGGTTATATATCTATACATTCATTCATATATGAATATGAATATTGCCACAACATTATATATAAATGTATATATCGTTAAAGAGATATTAACTGGATCCAGATAGAAGATTTTTGGCCATATCTCCCTGGCCTATTTGATCAAATACATATCGTTATTTGACAGTTAACTGAATATCTTTGAGTTGTGGACAACACAAGACATTTGAGGACGTCTTCTTGGGCTTTTTGGGATACACTGATCCACATTTTTCACCAATTTCTGACATTTTTAGACCCAACAACTCATCCATTCTTGAGAAGATAGTTGTTGTTGCAGCCCTGATCAGAATCCACTTATAAACAGAAACATGTTGAATTTAATCAAATAAAGCTGATAGCATACGGAGGAAAAAGAGAGATTATTTCGGTAAGTCTGGCAGGAATGTAGTATCAGCGGCTACGTGTTTCGGTATTTGTTTTGTGATGTTTCTGTGTTCTGTCGGCAGTACGAGGAGGTCGCAGACAAAGATGACCTGATGGGAGTAGAAGACACAGCCAAGAAAAATATCCTTTAAACGTCATTCCACTGATTTACTCAGTAATGTGCCACCAAAAACTAGCTAGTAAACATTCATTAATATGTACAGTGGCTTGAGAAAGATTACAACTAACTAAAATAAAACCATGCCAATCTCTATGTATGGTGAAGGGTGTGTGATGATGTGGGGGGGGGTTAGTGTAATTCCAAAGGCCAAGGGAAGTGGCTAGTGCATGTTCAAATTTGACCAGCGTTGTTTTCTTGGTTAGTGAGTGATCAAATCTACCACTTTACTATCATACCAGCATTTGGCTGGTGGGTGGTGCTTATTTTGGACTCTGCATGCCGTTGCCTAGACTCCCTAAATCTGTAGAGACACAAACATTCATACGTGAAGAGGTGTGGTTATTAGTAGGATTGGCTGGCTCTTTTGCATACAACAATAAGCTATTTAAATACCCTAATAATTGTTGGCAGGATTTCAACAAACATGCACGTGGCATAGTGAATCCTTAGGTTGAACTGTATCTGTGGATCTTAATGACTACTTTACCTATAGGCCAGTTTATCTTTGTTAAGGGGTCCCGGACCCCCTGTTGAAGATCCCTGCTTTAAGAAGCCCTGCATTAGCATACGGCTAAGTCCCCCTTAGGTTATTTACCTAACTATGACAGGCCGGATCATTGAATCCAGTTAATATGTTGATCTGGTTCTGATTGCAGTCTGGTCAGCAAGAATAGGTCGGACCTCCGTCGTTTGGTCCTGTGCAGCAGCTGTCTGGGAGGAGCTTTAGTTAATATGCAGCTGCTGGACACACAGGTAACAAGGAAACAAACCCACACAGATAGGAGGAGTTATGGTGTGACTGATATGTTACTAATGTATCCTTCTAATGTCGTCACAAGGTCGTAATGACTCTACATGTTGTTGTTTTTAGTAGTTTCTTTGACACAGACGAAGTGTTAATGTAAATTTGCTGTATTTTATAAAGCGCTTTTCTAGTTTTAACGAATAATCAAAGGAACCATTCTGGCTGCCGTACAAGGTGCTCTCCAGATACACACATTCAACTCGCAACTTGGGGTTCAGTGTCTTGCCCAAGGACACTTCGATATGGGACTGCAAGGCCAGGGATTGAACCACCAACCTTCCAAGTGGCAGGCAACCGCTCTACCACTGAGCCACAGCCGCCTCCGAGTGTTCAAGTGTTCGAACACGTCCCACTGAAACAACGGTGGCTCCTTTCCAAGAATGATAACAAGAACTGGCAGATGATAGAGGAAAGGTTTGAAATTAAGAAAAAAGACACGCCTCAGGGCCTGTTCAGTGGTTGTTTGTACTGTACATGCTCACCTAATTACCCAGGCGTGTCTCACATACCGATCATGAGAACACGCAGATCTGATATCTGCTCAGTAACTGGTCCCGAGGGAGTCTCTCGTGGCGCCATCGCACGCGGACACCGCTGAAACTGTGTAAACTGAAGCACGTGCAGCTCCTTGACTTCCTGCTGCAGGTTTCTTCTCCAAGCCGTCTCTGAAGAGCAGGAACACCATCTTCACTCTGGGCCAGAGGGGGGGCATCCTGAGTCCCACGGAGCTGGAGGGGCCGATCCTGGTCCCGCATACGGCTCAGAGAGGAGACAGCAGGGTGAGACGCCACAAACACCCCGACACGTTTTCACCCAATCTGCTGAGCAGGAGCTAGAATTAGGGTCCTCATCATTAGATAATGTATAATAATGTATACTGTATAGATGGATAAGTTTGTATTCTTTTCATTTTAATAATTATTTATCACAAATTACCTAAATTAATTCACAAATTGGATTGTCGTAGAGGTGTTCCGATTTTCTTCCTTTCAGATACGGATTTCGATACCTGAACCTGCGTATCGGCCGATATCCAGTACCAATCCGATTCCAGTGCGTTTAATATGTATTATATCTATATTATTAATTTAGTTTTTAACTTTTTTACATACTACTATCCCTGTGGACCTGGCTCAGTTAATCTGTATAGCATTTATTATTATATGTATAGCATTTATTATATCAAGATGCATCTCAAAGTCCCCTGAGCCGCTCCGTTGAGGACTGGGCCTCTGGATCTGGGCGCCTGCTCTACCAGGTGAGCTACCCGGGCGCCCGATAAGATGCCTGATATAACGAGGGGTTACTGTCATTAACATATCAGACGGAATGATGTATAACCTTCAGCTGTTGATCAATCAATGCAACAAATTATCTTTAATCAATCGTTGTTGGGGCGCCCTCGTAGCTCGCCTGGTAGAGCGTGCGCCCCGTGTACCGAGGTTCAGTCCTTACCGCGGCGGCTCTAGTTCAATTCCAACCCGGGGCCATTTGCTGCATGCCACCCCCCTCTCCTTTACACGTTCCTTCCTTAATCTTACCTATCAGATAAAGGCAATAAAAGCCCCAAAAAATTGGGGTTAGTGCCCGCACAAGGACAAGTGTGAAACCGCAAACACACAACAAATGACAATAAAATGTTCAACACCAAGCACCCAAAACCTTAAGAACAATAACAGATAAATAGGAATACGTTTTTTTTATTTATTAGTAACATAAAAATATAAAATCCAACCCCAAATCTGAGGTCGTAGGACTATCCAAATTTTCTAAATGGAAAAAGATGAGTTCAGTTTCTTAAGTTTCTGAGATTCTCAGTTAAGAGACATAACAATATTTTCAGTTTATTGATGCAGTGAAAAATCCTCTGGGCTCCTCCGATTAACACCCCACCCCCCCTAGTAACACCAGTGGACAATGTGTGTCTTAAACGCAAAACAAATGAACATTTTTTCATTTTTTTATTCATCATTCTCATTTCCTATTTCAGAACTGTTCATAATGTTCATACTGTCCATATTGTAATATAATAACATAATACTATTTATCCCAGTATCCTTTGCACTGTATATGTTCCACATATGAATAATTTAATTGAACTCTTCATTGCACTCAGGCTTCTGTATTGTTTCCGTTTAGAGTATGTATATGTTGTGTATATATTGTCTATATATTAGTGTGTGTGTGTGTGTATATATTGTTTTGGTTGTTTTGTATGTGTAAGCACATTGTGAGCAACGATGCTCCAAAGAAAAATTCCTCGTATGTGTCCTCATACCTGGCAAATGAAGCTGGTTCTGATTCTGATGGCTCTTACACAAGTTGTATCGTATCATAACAGAAGATCATGTACATGAAATGCTTCTCTTTGTCCTCCAGTATCCGTATGAGACGCTGTTCCGCAGCCAGCACTACGCGCTGCTGGACAACGGCTGCAGGGAGTACCTCTTCCTCTCCGACTTCTTCATGGTGACGGGAAACTCCGCCCTCGACCTCTTCAACAGCATCATGGGGAAGACGCTCAGCATGTTCCTGGTACCCACAATGCACCTCAAGCCTCACGTTCCGCACTGTTGAAATGTGTTTAATGCCACGTGGAGACGACATTCATATTGTGTAAGTCAGTCCTGTTCTCTGTCTGTGTCTGCTCCGTCTCTGCAGAAGAGCATGTCCACGTATGTGTCCGACTGCTACGACAGCATCGCCGTCTTCCTCTGCATCCACATCATCCTGCGGTTCCGAGCCATCACCGCCAAGAGGACCATCCCCGCCCTCGACAAGTCAGTGTCCCATCAGTGACTAAACGAGTGCGCTTGGAATTCAGTTGTCAATGTTGGTCTGTTTCAGGGCCTCGAAGGTATTGTAACTCACTCAGTGCGTAAACCAGCAGTCCATTTTTTGTGACAAAAAATAAAAATTAACTGAAAACGGGTCAATTTGACCCAAGGACAACATGAGGGTTAAAGCTATAGTGCGTGGTCTCTGTCGCCCCCATGAGGAATTCTAAGTAATGACAACAACACTGTCGCCGCATCCACATGATAAAAGCCTTCCGTGACCGCTCATGACTGGATTTTAGTTTCCTTTCTCTTTCTTTGTGTTGGCGTTCTAACCTCCGGTGGATTTCTCTGCAGGGTAAATCCAGACAGCTAGCGAGGCTATCCGTCCAATCTGAGTTTTCTGTTGCACGACTAAAACTACCTTTGAACGTACAACATGTTCCACCAAAACAAGTTCCTTCCCCGAGGCCATTTTGCAGCAGCGCGGTGGTTCCGTGAAGCACTTAGCGGCGCCTTAGACGATTGTGATTGGTTCAAAGCAATGCCAATAAACCAGAGCATGTTTTTCTCCCATCCCGGAATACTGTGTGGACAAGCCAGACCCTCCTCCACAGTGTTAGGGAGGAAGGTCTGGCAAAGCGAGATTATGCTAGGCCTATCAGTATTGGAGAAAGAGGCGCATTCTTAAAGTGTTTTTGACAGTTTAGAAAAACGTGAATGAAATCATCCTGGAAAGATTAATGAAATCGCTCCTAAATCATCACTCCTAAATCTGTCTGTCTGTGTGTCTCTCACTCTGTGTGTCTCTCACTCTGTGTGTCTCTCTCTGTCTGTCTGTCTGTCTGTCTGTCTGTCTGCAGGTACTGGGAGGCCGTGTTGGAGCTGCTGTGGCCAAGATTCGAACTGATTCTGGAGATGAACATCCACAGCATCAGAAACACAGACCCTCAGAAACTAGGAGTACTGGACACCAGACCACACTATGTAGGTCTACACACACACACACACACACACACACACACACACACACCCTCCCTGCATGTGTTTGATCGCACATGTATCACCACATACATCATAAATCAGTGTAAAAGGGTTGAAGGAAACGGAGACACTCAACAGGGTAAAGGTTAAAACTTGTCCCTAAATGGCTCAATTGTGTTGATTAAGCCAAGAATATATTAAAGGCTATTAAAACACACACACACACACACACACACACACACACACCCCCCTCTTGACTCCCTCAGCTCCTTCAACCCTTTGACACGTAGATCAAGCTGAACTCTCGACACACCCGACAGCACTCCACACAGACCAGTCAGAATACTTTGTTACTATACTTAAGGATAGTTTTCACGTTTCTGTACTTTGCTATTTATATTTATAGAAACTGTCAGTTTTACGCCACTGCATTTCCTAAATAAAATGTATGCTTTTACTCCGATATGTTTCCCCTCAGCCTCTTCGTCACTAGCGAGAAATGTTTGGTGGGAAATATTCTTCCTCACAAACAAATAAAAATGACATCTGCTTTTCTCTTTGTCAGACTTGATGTTTTCAGTAGTGGAAACCCTGAATATTACGCTTTACTGTAAGGAAGCCACAATTACTTACATTTTATGTGAGAAAATTACTTTTCATACTTAAGTACAGCAAATAGCCGATACTTTAAGACTTTTGCTCCAGTGATATCCTAAAACGGGACTCTTAACTTCTACCAAAGTCAATTTCTTGTTAGATACCTTTACTCAAGTATTGCTTTCAAGTACTTTATACAGGACTGACGCTGTGTGTGTGTGTGTGTGTGTGTGTGTGTGTGTGTGTGTGTGTGTGTGTGGTGTGTGTGTGTGTGTTGTGTGTGTGTGTTGTGTGTGTTGTGTGTGTGGTGTGTGTGTGTGTGTGTGTGTGTGTGTGTGGTGTGTGTGTGTGTGTGTGTGTGTGGTGTGTGTGTGTGTGTGTGTGTGTGTGTGTGTGTGTGGTTGTGTGTGTGTGTGTGTGTGTGTTTGGGATTTCAGATCACTCGTCGCTACGCAGAGTTCTCGTCGGCCATCGTCAGCATCAACCAGACGTTTCCCAACGAGAGAACCCACACTCTGCTGGGGCAGCTGCAGGTAAAACACACACACACACACATACAAACACACTCTGATATAACCCTTGTGTTGTCTTCCTATCAAAATTGACAATCACCACTTTTACTGAGACTTTTTTTTTCCCGATGTTTTTAACTTTTTCTCATGTTTTTGTCCCTTATTTCATCACTGTTTATGCTTTTGTTTGATGTTTGTCACACTTTAGTTTTACAGTTTTTGGAATTTATGGTCAATAAACCTCATTTATAGGAAATTATACCTAATGTTCGAGTTAGAAAAGCAGAAATTGGGAATTTTTTAGACTAAAATTAAAGGAATGGATGTTGATGGATAATCCCAGACTGGAATATATCATACCCGTTTCAAAGATACACAATTTGAAGTACACTGTAAAGCCAAAGTATTTACACATTTTAATGTAAAAATAAAAGCCGGTAGAGATCACGGTGTCCTGTTACATGTAACATGTTCTACTGCAGTGAAATAAATGGTGACTTTATTTCATTACTCTGTTCCACAGACTGAACGGGTCATGTGTGGTAAAAACTTGATTTGTCTTGCAGGTTGAGGTGGAGAACTTTGTGCTAAAGATGGCGGCGGAGTTTCCCTCCAGAAGAGACCAGCTCATCTTCCTCATCAACAACTACGACATGTTGCTCAGCGTCCTCATGGTGAGCTGGGACGACTCGCATCTTCCTGCTTGTCTTTTACAGCGCGTTTTCATTGCCTCAGAACTCGGAAAGCCGGAGCTAGGAATGATGTCGCACCCGAGTTGAATGCGTTACATTTACAAGTCCGATTTTTTTTAAATTGTGGGGTTGTTATTGTTTCCAATAGACCTGCAATAGAAGGTCGTTAAGTAGACGCAAAAAGGCAGCGCTAGATCGGCTTAATTTAGTGTCAAGAAGAGTCCAAGGAGACAAAAAGGTAACGTCTCTAAAAGTTGTGAAGGGTAGAGACACTGAGGGTGATCACCAAAGGAGCACTAACATGGACTAATTAGTCTGAAGATAGTCTCAAGTGGGTTAGGGTTAGGGTTTTATACAGAGAAAGACAGACTCAAAGGGTCGCACTTTAAAGAAAAAGTGTTAATGTGTAGTGTCAAAAATAGACACGAAAGGCAGCGCTAGATCGGCTTAATTAGTGAGAAGAAGAGTCCAAGGAGACGAAAGGTAACGTCTCTAAAAGTAGAGTCGTGAAGGGTAGAGACACTGAGGGGGATCACCAAAGGAGCACTAACATGGACTAATTAGTGGGAAGGTGGTCTCAAGTTTACACTTGTGTTTTATCTATTTTATGAATTTTGTGTAAAGCACTTTGAATTGCCCTGTTGCTGAAATGTGCTCTACAGATAAAGCTGCCTTGCCTTTTTCGCTGCAGACATGTCGACGTGTCATAGTGGAAAAGCACAGCTGTGCTCAAAACCATTAGTGATGGCTGCTTTCCTCAAGGGGAGGCCCTGGTGTTGTGCATGCGGACCCACTGAAAGAGCTTACTGGGACACTTGATGGAATCGAGCCATGGTTAAGGTTGTTAATTTCAGCTGTGCTTGTCCTACTATGACAAGTCAAAATGTCTGCTGGGAAAAAGGTCCATGTGTAAGGGACAATGTAGAGCGAGGCGGTTGTTACAGCGAATACAACCCCGACAGGGTGATCAGCCTTCATCTCGTTTCCTTTTTGCACAGCCGCTGCATGGTGACGCACCTGTGAGTTAATATTAAACATGTTGCAATGTAGCTACGCTAACTAGTTAGCGTTGTTGTACCTGCTGTTCTGACAGCTGATCTGCTGTCTTTGCTTAAACTGGAGGACAGAATTTGCGCCACTTTTCCCCACAGCTGATAAATTACCCGGACTTCTTTCAGCGGATTGATTGATAGCTGTCCGCCAGAGTGAACAGAACTGCGTCTATGGCAACGGTGTGTTATCAAGAAAATAGCAGGCCGTTTTCTACATTAGAATTCAACCGAGCCATGTCATAACAGTTGAAAACAACGCATTACGCTGTTTTTGTGCATACAAATATACATAACGTGTCCACTGTTAGAAGTTGGACAGGACTGTGTGTATGGCTGATTTTAGTGAGACACAAATAAGACAGAAGTGCTTATAACTGTATGTTAACACAGCTTTCACTAATAATGATGCAGAAACCAACCATGTGGTTTTTTTTTTAATTTGTTTATTAATCCCCAGTGGGGAAATTACAGTTCACACTCTGTTAGTAATCACACACAGGCCTGAAATACACACACATGGAGAGATGTCTCCAATGGAGTACTGCGAGGTTGTCTGACCTCCCAACTCCCTTCAGGGGGAGTGTTTTCAACTTTGACCTTGGAAAATGTCGACTCCTAACCGTACGTTCACACCGCCACCGACTTGAGCGTCTAAAGATACCGGAAGTCATTCATTTTCAATGGAAGCTTCTCTCAGCTGCAAGGAGCGGCAAATCTGTCGGCGTCGCGTTTTGGGCGTTTTGAGCGTGTTGAGCGTCAATCAAAAAAGTTGAAATTTTTCAACTTTATGGTAATGAGCTATGACGCGGTCAGCGGCAAGCAGCGGCTAACGCCAGCCGCCAATCGGAATATAGACGTCCTTCACGCTGGCTGTTCCTGGAGAAACATACATGTAATCTTTGGTTCCTACCAAAACATTATTCCGGGACAAGCTCATAATCCCGTTGCTGGGTTACCTTTTGTTTATAATATAACGTTGTTTGTTACATAGGCAAAGTTAACGCTACCTGCCGGTCACATCCGCTCACAGCACGGGTCACTAGTTATCTGGCCTAGTTAGTCTGGGTCCCTAGGTTAGTCTGGATCACTAGGTTAGTCTGGGTCACTAGTATCTGGTTCCCTAAGTCTGGATCACTGGTTAGTCGGGTCCCTAGGTTAGTCTGGATCACTAGGTTAGTCTGGGTCCCTAGGTTAGTCAGGGTCCCTAGGTTAGTCTGGATCACTAGGTTAGTCTGGGTCCCTAGATTAGTCCGGCGGCTGCTCGCTCTGCCTGCACGCCGCTACGGCTCAGCGGCTAACGAGCGAGCTAACTGCTAACAGACCCCGTTGCGACCAATTAATAGAACTTCTGTCATTATATAGTAATGTATAAAGGTTTCTAGTGTCAGTGTATTGGCCGTGGCTGCGTGAGCTTCTCCCGGTCGAACAGAAAACGCCGCCACGTCAGAGCGGCCAAAGCGTCACAAAGCTTCCCCGTACTTTTTGACAAGCGGCCTTGGCGGGGCGGCCAGAGCTTTTTTGCAGCTCAAGTCGGTGGCGGTGTGTACGTACGGTTATGGTAACGTCTGTGTGGTGCTTGTTGTCCCCTGTCTGTCCAGGAGAGGGCAGCAGACGACAGTAAAGAGGTGGAAGGTTTCCAGCAGCTGCTCCTGGCCCGGACACAGGTAAACGTCACAAATCATCTCTCCGTAAATCGGGGAATCTCTGTATGTCTGTTTGTGCGTGCGTGTGTATGTATGTGTGTCTGTTGTCTTTGAAATATCTCATGAACCATCCGATCTCCTTTACACTTGGTTTCCCAATTGTTAAAACCTGTATTTATTCAGGCAGGGACATTGCGAGCAAGCTCTCTTTTCCAATGACGCTCTGATGACAGCACAAATAAAAATAAATACAAAGAGCAATCTAAAAAATGACTACAAATAAATAATCTGATCATAAACATAATTTGATCATAAAATACCCAAATTACAATTTGTACCAAAAAAGAATTACTGATGTAGGTGAATAAGATAACTTTTAAAAAGAAGAGCACTCCCTATGCAACAATGAACTTGGAATTTGGAGCCGTTTAGACAGCGTTGGATTTTGGAAATTAATAAACTGAAGACAACTAAATCTGCAACGTCCTGCCAGGTGAATGTAGTACAATGGTTTCCTCTAAAGTAGAAGTACTCAGTCATAAGTAGTAGGCTACACCAGGGCTGTAGTATGGGACGTTCCTTCACTGCTTTTTTCTCAAAGTCCACTTTGTTAAATCGCTGTATTTTTCTAAGATTTTGCCGTTTTTCACAGCATGTCACGTAATTCTGTATTTTCATTTTTGCATGACTGAGCCTTATCATTATAGGTTCTGTTTGGCTTATTCTGCCATCAGGATAACATAAGATGAATAAAGAAATGCCACCCACGGGTGTAATTCTTGAACCTCCAGGAGTTTATCGAGGAGATTCTGTCCCCCCCCTTCGGAGGGATGATCGCCTTCATGAAGGAGGCCGAGGCTCTGATGGAGAAAGGGCAGCTGGACCGGCTAAAGAACGAAGAAGGTGAGAAGAGTCGATTTGGTTTTTTTTGGTTTGACATTTTCCTTTTTCTTTTGAAATGTGTTTTTTTTTTTTTTTATTTTTTTTTTTTATACATGTACATTTTATTTTGAAAATCATCATTTTTATTTTCACCATTTTAAGTTTAATCAAAAATTGTACTTTAAAGAAAAAAGGAATGAGGATATCTGGAACAAGCCAAAAGTAAAAGTGACGACTTACCGTAGAGCAGGGGTCTTCAACAGGGGTCCGCGACCCTAGGGGGTCCGCGGAGGTACATGCAGGGGGGTCGCAAAAGTTTTGGTGGATTAGACTTTTTTTTATATTCCCCCCCCCCCCTCCACCCCCCCACCCCCCCCCCCCCCCCCCTGCAATTTTTCCACTAATTGAAATGTCTTTAAATCCACATTAACATGAACTCAACACACTGTAGTAAACAGATAGATGGAGGCAGAAGAGTCTTTCAGTCATCAATGCACACATGGCACTATAGGACAGTTTGATAAACACATAAGTTATACAATAATAATAGGGGGTCCCCGCTCCTCCATCGCCATCAGTTTGGGGTCCTCTGGCCTGGAAAAAAGTTGAAGACCCTGGTGTAGAGAGTAAAGAGAAGTACTTCCACTCTACAAAGTACAAAGTCCCTGATCCTCTGGGGCGCCGGTGGATGGATGAGTGAGATGGTAAAGACATGTGTTCTGCCTGGTGTAGAGCGACCTGATTGGTCAATAAAGTTTGGGTTTCACTAAATGATGATGTGTGTGTGGTGGTGTGTGGTGTGTGGAAGCAGCGGCTTATACACTGTCCCATTTATAAAAATAAATAATAAAAATAAAATACAAAAAAAAAACCCCCCCCCCCAACTATAACGTATATAAACATGCGCGCAACCGCGCACAGCGCCACCAAACAACAACAACAACAACCAACAACGCAACACAAAATGAATGGTCGCAATGACCTCCGAGGTCAGAGGGGTCAAAGAAAAATAAAGAGCGTTCCTTGTTACTTATTTGCCTGGTTTTATTTTAAATGTTGCCACAGTTCTATCGTTGGTTAAAATCATGGAACATATGCTATTCTATATGTTTTTAAATATTTATTTTATTTCTGGAAATCAACTTGCGACCCCCCCCCCCCCACCCCACCCCCCCCCACCCCCCCCCCCCCCCCCCACCCCCACCCCCGGCTCTCCACCCCCCTGTGGGTCCGACCCCCCCCCCCCCCCGACCCCCCCCTGGCTCTCCACCCCCTGTGGGTCCCGACCCCCCCCGGTCTCTCCCCACCCCTGTGGGTCCCCGACCCCCCGGCTCTCCACCCCCCTGGGTCCCGACCCCCCCCGGCTCTCCACACCCCTGTGGGGCCCGATACCCCCACGGCTCTCCACCCCTGTGGGTCCCGACCCCCCCCCGGCTCTCCACCCCCCTGTGGGTCCCGACCCCCCACTTTGGGAATCACTGGTCTAGACAAGTGAATGAATAAATCAACGTGAAATTACAAGGAAAAAATAACACGTAAAGACATTTGAGAGTAGGCTAACATCGGCTATTTTATCTGCTTTTTATATGTTTGGCTGTTTTTAACTTTAATGTTTAATTTCTTCTACTGCACTGTAACTTTTACCATGCTAATCATTGGTATGTGAAGCACTTTTAGTGGCCCTGTTGCTGAAATGTACCATACACATAAAGCTGCCTCGCCTTCTGTTGTTAGACTAGATTAGGTTAGACTTTATTCATCCCACAACGGGGAAATTTCCTCATTACAGCAGCAGCATTTTCTTCAATAACAGCAAAAAAACCAAAAACACACAAACAAGTAAACGCACAAGAAATACAGGCAAACAGTAGACAACGATTATATGGTGGACTGAAAGTAACCCTTGTGTTGTTTTTTTGGTTTGACATTTTACTTTTTCTTTTGAAATGTGCTTTTTTCTTTCTTTTTTTCACATGTACATTTTATTTTGAAAATCATCATTTTATTTTCACCATTTTAAGTTTAATCAAGATTGAAAATGAATATTTTGGGGGGGGGGGGGCTTTTCCAATGTTTTTTTTTCACTTTTTCCAGCTTTTTTTGTTGTTTTTGTTTTAAAAACCTGAGCTGGTTTAATAAAGGTTTTTTTTATTCTTATTATTCTTGGAATTCATGGTCAAAAAACGTCATTTATATCAAATGATACATCCATTTTTACCTAAAAAGGCAGAAATGATGAATTATTTTGACTTGAATAGTTAAGATCAGAGGATGTTGAGTGGATCTCAGATGGGTAGATGTCAAAGTTTAGTCCGGATACTGGTTTTAAACCATTAAACGAAATAATTCAACTGCTAAAAGACTAAATAAAAAAAAATAAAAATTCAATGAAAGTAATATTGTATGGAATCATCCATGTTAGTTTTGGGCAATTCGGTTGATAGAAATCCATATTTCTGGT
>NC_045739.1:24556539-24557424 GCF_008692095.1 Etheostoma spectabile | reverse complement strand
CCCCCCCCGTCCCCCCCCCCGAAAAAACAACAAACACTAACAAACTGCCAGTGGCTAGACTGAGTTGTGAGAGGAACTAGCGAGAGTGCGTCAATGAAACAGGACGTGGATGCTAAGTGTTGAAACAGAATTGAGAGGCGACTGAACGCTGATAGAAAACTGCTCAGTTATAAATCTGTACGCTCTCACAAACTTGTCAAAGTAGAAAGAAACCACACGACGTCAGACTGTGGTGGAAGTTTCTTAAATTAAGTCTCAGTCTTAAATTAATTGTTTTCTGCAGAGAACAATCAATGTTCTTGTGTCCATACAGCAAGTAACACACTTACTCATATCCAGAGTGCCCCCCCCCACCCCCCAGGGGAAAACCAACCCTTGTTTGGAAACCAGTTTAATCTCAAACATAACTAGTGGACATCAGGAAGACAGTTGGAGCTCTTACGTAGTTCTGAATCTGTTCAGAAAGTTTTCTTGACCGGTCGTTCTATCTGAGCTGGAAAAGGACATCTCGTCTCTTTGGATAGGCTCTGGTCTCGACCCCGGGACCTGCTACGGTCTCGACCCCGGGACCTGCTACGGTCTCGACCCCGAGACCTGCTACGGTCTCGACCTGGGACCTGCTATGGTCTCGACCTGGGACCTGCTATGATCTCGACCCGGGACCCGCTATGGTCTCGACCCGGGACCTGCCACGGTCTCGACGTGGGACCTGCTATGGTCTCGACCCGGGACCCTCTACCATCTCGACCCGGGACCTGCCATGGTCTTGACTCTGCCCTGCTGTGGTCTCGACCTGGGACCTGCCATGGTCTCGACCCGGGACCTGCCATGGTCTCGACCCGGGACCTGCTATGGTCTCGACCCGGGACTTGCCATGGTCTCGAC
>NC_045739.1:24529607-24556468 GCF_008692095.1 Etheostoma spectabile | reverse complement strand
CGACCTGGGACCTGCCATGGTCCCGACCTGGGACCTGCTATGGTCTCGACCCGGGACCTGGACCTGCTATGATAAACACAGCTCTAGGCAACTGTTTCCGTCACTTTATCCTTGGAGGGAAAATGCGAAGTCGTAACAAATTAATTTATCTGACACAAGAAGTTGAGACTGAAGACAGAAACAGAAGTCGTAGACTCGACCGGATTATTATAATTTATGATTATTAATATTTTGTGTCCCCTGCAGCTCGGATCACGCAGCTGGTTCGTGGGTTTTCCAGCACGTGGAAGCAGTCGGTGGAGTCAATGAGTCAGGACGTCATGAGGTCCTTCACCAACTTCAAAAATGGAACCAGCATCATACAGGTGAGACGGGCGGGCAGGTGAGACGGGCGGGCAGGTGAGACGGGCGGGCAGGTGAGACGGGCAGGCAGGTGAGACGGCAGGCAGGTGAGAGGGCAGACAGGTGAGACGGGCGGGCAGGTGAGACGGGCGGGCAGGTGAGACGGGCAGACAGGTGAGACGGGCGGGCAGGTGAGACGGCAGGCAGGTGAGACGGCAGGCAGGTGAGAGGGCAGGCAGGTGAGACTCATATCTCTGTCTGTCTCAGTCTCTGTCTTGTCTGTCTCTTTTGTCTCTCTTGTCTGTTTGTCTGTCTTGCCTCTGTCTCTTGTCTTTGTCTGTCTCCGTCTGTCTGTGTGTGTGTCTCTTTTTCTGTCTGACTCTGTCTTTGTCTGTCTCTGTCTGTCTTTGTCTGTCTCTGTCTGTCTGTGTCTGTCTCTTTTTCTGTCTGACTCTGTCTGTCTGTCTCTCTGTATGTCTTTCTTTCTCTGTTTCTCTCTCTTGTCTCTGTCTGTCTCTTGTCGCTGTCTGTCTATCTGTCTGTATCTATCTGTGTCTGTCTATCTGTCTGTCTCTGTCTCTCCGTCTCTGTCTCTCTGTCTACGAGACAGTGAGTGGTGTAATGAAGCAGCACTTCCTGTCCCCGCCGCAGGGCGCCCTGACCCAGCTGATCCAGTACTACCACGGCTTCCACAAAGTCCTGAACCAGCCCACGTTCCGCAGCCTGGCGGTCCGCTCGGAGCTCATCAACCTGCACCACCTCATGGTGGAGGTGAAGAAGCACAAGCCCAACTTCTGAATGGGGAACCACGTCGGCGGCGGGGAACCACGTCGGCGGCGGGGAACCCTTCCGCAAAAGCACCAGACTGGCTGTTTTTGAAGTATCAGCCTAATACCTGAAGGTGTAGGTGTCTCCTCCCCCTCCCTCCCTCCTCCTCCCACCTCCTCCCTCCCGCCCTCTGAAGAACGTGAGTCACACTGTACCTTTATTTTGGGAGACATTCTCCCTCCATCTGAAGAACAAGTCCTCTCATGGACCAGTGTCTGCACAGAGACACAAGCGGACATGAACCCAGTCCTTTCCAATGTTTCTATTTTATTTCACTGTATGTCAAAAGGTGCTGAACATAGGGTGGGGGGTGCAGATATCCATAGTAATAATAATCAAGCTGCAGAGCCACTGCTTGTCTGTTAAACAGATTTAATTTAATTTTGTAAAATTTAAGTTATAATCCTGAAGATTTTAGTCACGGTTGGTTTCTCTGGTGGTGACTCGGCCGGTGCTGTACCCTGTGATCAATAATATAAAAACCTTGATATACTTATTAAACCTGGGATCATCATAACACTGGATACATATAACCTGATATTCATATAAAACCTGGATATAATTACAATAAAAACCTGATGTATATTAATATAAACCTGGATATATATATATATAACGATACCTGATATATTAAATACGTAACGGATTATATCAGTCTCAAAACCTTGATATTATCTCTATAAAACTGGAATCTTCATATAAAGGCTGATAATCATATAACCTGATAATCAAAAACCTGGATATATTCCTACTAAAACCTGGATGACATTCATTAAACTGTACATCATATACACCTGGATACAGTTCATATAAACGGACTAGTAATTTTAATGATATTAAATAAACCTGGATACATAATATACAAACCTGGGGCAGTAAATAAAACCTGGAGATATTAATATTATAAAACCTGGAGATATTAATATTATAAAAACCTGGATATATCCATATAAAACCTGGATATATTCATATAAAACATGGATATATTCATATAAAACATGGATATATTAATATAATAAACCTGGATCCAGCGTGGGATTTTTCCAGTGTCCCATGAAGCCCAAACAGTTGTACTCCAGCGTTACCGTTACCCGGGTGACCGGCGCTGCTACCTGCGGCCCCGAAACCAGGTGCACGAGCCGGCTACTTCCTGTTTAGCACTCCGCTAACTTGAATGGGGATGAAATTATTTAATCGCGCGGCTCTCATGGAGCCAATGGATCAAATTCTAATAGTCAAGCGAGTCATTTTGCGGCGATGTGGCTCTCAAAGATAAATGTGTCTCTGCTGATTCTGATGTTAAACAGTGTGAATGTCTGATATCAGTGAGATCTACACCCAGAAACACGGGGTTATCTTCCTATTTATGAGAGGGCAGTTTGAATCCAGCACAGGAATAGAAGACCTCATCACTAACGATGGAAACTACCTTATATATATATATATATATATATATATATATATATAGAGAGAGGTGTTCACCTTAAACAGCCCTGCCTGAAGCAGTGATTAAAGTCTTACGGACTATATCTTTAAGCAAATGAAATGTGCTGGTGTGAAATGTCCCTGATTTATGGTGGAAATACAAAATCAGGACGTTTTAGTAAAGCAACACAAAAACATCTTGACTTTTGTTACGAAACACTGAACAAACGTTGGTTCTTCTTTTTGTCTTTTTAACTTAATCCGCGAGAAGAAATCCTACGTGTATAAGATTTGATTTATAACATTTTATAGTCCTGCACTAGCGAGAGGAGCTCTTGCAAACACGTGACTTGAATTTATTTTATTTTTTTTGAGCTGCGGCTTCATTGAACCTCCACAGGTGAGACTGGACGTTAAAGGGCAGCGCTGCTGATCTTCTGTATTTGTCTTCTTATTGGCTCTCAGTGCTGTCTGACTTCCTGTCTGTGGCTCACAGCTCCAACCCCATTGCAGGGTTCCCCCCCCCCCGTCCATGTTAAGTCTTAGGTGCAGCACCCGAGTTATTTTTGGCAGCACTTTAGCCAAAATGAATGTAAAATGCAGCAAAAACGTTGAAAAGAAGCATCTAACTAAAAGACTTTTCTCAGATGTAATGATTGTCGTTGGACTTCTTTAGCGAGTTGTGTGTATTTATTATCTGCTCCAGCTTTTCCAACATGTTAGATACAGATATGGTGATAATAATAGTCCAAAAGTAGCATAGACCCCTAAACCCTTCCATCAGATATGTGCATCTAGGTCGAAGTCAGAGGGAAAACACTGCATTGTTAATAGTGAGTTTCTTGGGGAACTATTTTCAGCGGCGGATTAATCCACATTTGGTGCTCTAGTGACAAAACTTGTTAACCCTCATGTTGTCCTCATGTTGTCCTCATGTTGTCCTCATGTTGTCCTCGGGTCAAATTGACCTGTATTCCTATATCAAAATAACATGATTGATTCCAACGCTCTTTGCTAAGTACACATCTCTACTTTCATTAATTTTGGGGCGTCTTATTCAATTTTATAGCATTGTAAAAAAGTACTTTTGAAATAGTGTTGAGTAAAAGTTGACATATTCCAGTCTGTGATTATCATCAACATCCATTCCTTTAATTTTAGTCTCAATAATTCCTAATTTCTGCTTTTCTAACTCAAACATTAGGGATAATTTCCTATAAATGAGGTTTATTGACCATAAATCCCAAAAATAACTGTAAAACTAAAGTTAATAAGTTAGTGTTACGTAGTGTTGAAAACGTCAAAGTGGAGTGGGTGTTGAAAAAAGGGACAAAAACGTAAGAAAAAGTTAAAATCGTCGATAAAAAGCGTCAATAAAATCGTTGATTTTCAATTTTGAGTTTGAGTCAATGTGAGAAAAACACAGAGTAGCACCAGACTGCTCCTTTAAAGAACCCCGTCCCTCTCTCTGTTATTACAGAGGGAGGGAGTCCTGAAGGCGTTGTGTGCCTTAGCTCGTTTATGTAGCTGTGCAGAGTTCATCCAGTTGCGTGTATTTTGTGTTATTTTGTGTTGTTTTGTGTTGTTTTGTGTAGCTCTGTATGCAAAGTCATTCCCGTGTGAACCAGCCGTCTGTGAGTTATTAACCATGAATAATAGAAACGTGACCGTGATATTTTGTTTGCCTGTTTTGTTTTCATTTGTTTATTATTAGACAAGAACATATTTTAATACTATCAACTGAAGAACTTAAATAACGACCGATCACATCAAACAAATCACACTTCAGTAACTACAAATCAACAGATTTTACATTTGTTTACAATAATGATCAGATGGATTTTTAATGGAAATGAAACAAACCCGTGGTTTATGAAAGACAGGAAGTTAAAGGGTAACTACTGCTTTTTTTTAACCCTATGTTCCTGTGTTTTTGTGTATAAACGACTGATGGGAACAACAACCTCCGACACTGGTCCCGTATTAAGGGAGATAAGGTGAAACAAGCTACAATGGAAGTCAATGGGACAAATGTCCAGCTGGTATTTACCTTCACTAAAAGGCTCGTTTTGCCACTGACAGACTCAGATGATTATTGTTAGTGTCTGACAACATTATGGAGAGGATTTCTAATATGTCGACCTTTCTGTTAAAGAGTAAAATCCTTTATTTGAACATGAAAACAAGACAGACTCCATGTAAATAAACAGAAAAGTCTCAGAAAAAACAGAAAAGTCTCAAGAAACAAAACAAAAAAGAGGTTTTAAAGCTTTATCTCTGAAGGCATCCTTTCCATAATGTTGTCAGACACTAAGAATATTAATCTGAGTCTGTCAGCGGCCAAACGAGCACCTTTGTGAAGGTAAATACAAGCTGGACAGTTGTCCCATTGACTTCCATTGTTAGCTTGTTTGTTTGTAGCTTCAATGCCGACTGCAGCGATCTCTCTTAACACTGGACCAACGTCAGAGGTTGTTGTTCCCATCAGTCACGTAGACTACAAAATATAGGTTAAAAAAGCGGTAGTTACTATTTAATCTAGTGAGTATGTAATTAGTTAAATAAATATGGTTATTGCATATGTGTATGCATGTACACATGTGTATGTACACATGTGTACATACACGTGTACAGACACATATACATGCACATATATACATGCACATGTATACATGTGCATGTATACATGCACACGTATACATGTGCATGTATACATGCGTATGTATACATGCGCATATATACATGCACAATGTATACATACACGTATATACATACACATGTGTACATACACGTGTACATACACATATATACATGCACATATACATGCTTATACATTTCATGTATACATGTGGCATGTATCATGTTCATGTATATATGCGTATGTACATTGGTGCATGTATTATGCGCAGTATACATGCATATGTATACATACACATGTGTACATACACGTGTCATACCTACACATATACATGCACATGTATACATGTTCATGTATACAGGCACATGTATACTTACACATATATACATGGACATGTATACATACTTATGTATACATGAACATGTACATACATTCTTTTTCCAGTGTTAGATTCACCAAACACAATTTTGTTAACTTTGTGTTTAACTTTGTTAACTTTGACATCTCCAAATTAAGACATTACAGCCGTTTTTGAATGTTCTCCCTGCATTGAATGAGCGGTTTTCAGCCTCATAGACACTGTGAGGGTTTAAAGGGCCCCGCTACACTAACTGGTGGGTTCAGGGGGCCGGTATAACCTACTCACGGGGTAGAAGGTGCAAATTTATTTGCCATGTATGATTCTGATGAAATAATATAATAATATAAATACAGATACCAATAGATCGGGAAATGCCTAATATCGGTCGGGCTTTAGCCCTGATGCCTAATTTCTAGTAGTGATAATTATTCAATCAGCTGATAAATTGAAATCATTGGGTAATTATAGTCGGCCCAGTCAAGAGATACTATTGCACAGAAAACAGGAAAAATGTTATTTACACATGTATGGATTTCACAAATTAGAGCCTGTTAATCAATAAGCATTGAGCTGAAAACACGCCAAGCCAAGCCGTGGCTCGCTGAACACGGAGCGGCCGCCGCAGCTTAACATGGCGGCCGTCGCCAAACTAAAAGTTGGGCAGGTTTAACTTTAACCGTTAAAGTACAGCCCGAAAATGTCAGCAGCCAATCGGTAACAGAGTCCTCCACTCCCGTAACATGTTGACCTGAATTTCTTCCTCTGCTTTAAGCGAATGAAAACGCCTCCCGGCTGCAGAAAGCTGTATTTCTAGCGGTGTTTTTCGGCGTTAGAAGTGCTGGTATTTGGTGTATTTCTGAATTCTGAATGGAGCCAAGCTAGCTGTTCCCCCTCTACTTCCAGGCATCGTGCTAAGCTAGGCTAACCATGTCAGGACTCCAGCTTTATATTTGAAAACAGGGGGGGGGGGGTCACAGTTCGCTTCCAAATGAAGGAGAGAGCCAACAACAGAGCATTTACCAGCCTGCAAGTTCACCCTCACACACAATTTTAAAATGTGTGTGTGTGTGATTTAAGGGACGATGATGTTCATATCCATAAGCTGTCTGTGTGACATCATCAGTCTGTGTGACATCATCAGTCTGTGTGACATCATCATCTCTCCTTCACTCGCTGCTTTAAAATTTTAGAAACACTAAAGCAGAACCAGAAAACCTGAGACGTAACGTTGGCGTTGCTCCATTATTTTGGATATTCTGTCCAATAAACAGGCGGCTGTCTAACTACTAACTAAATGAATTACGCAACGATGTTGTAACTTCGCCCCCGAACCGCACAGAGTCCACCGAACTATAGGTGTGAAAGCACCAACTCTCGGAACAAGTGAATCATTATATCCCCCCAAAAAAATGCAGATTTTAAAACCTATTTTCTTCTCAAACAGTAAATTTCAGCCTTGTCTCCACGTCAACGTGTCGAACACAAATACTTTAAACTTCAAATCACATCTCACACACTCTCTCACTCTACTTAAGTTACAGTCGACCCTCCCACACGCGGCTCATCGGACCCGTTAAGAACCTTTAGATCAGGGGTGTCAAACGTACGGCCCGTGGGCCAGAACCGGCCCACCAGAGGGTCCAGCCGGGCCCACTGGATGACTCTGCAAAGTGTGAAAATTGCAGGGAAAATAATAGATTTCAATTCCAAATTCACCACTTAAATCTCAGAGAATATCCGAGTCCTTTTCCCACAAATGTACGACTTTAATCTTAGAAATTCCTCTTTTTCTCAGAATATTAACCCCCCCCCCTCTCTTGGGTCCATAATATAATAGTTTTTTTAGACAATGGCCCCAGTTTCTGATCTGTCTGGACTGGTTTACTGGTCCGGCCCACTTGAGATCATATTAGGTCTGTGGCCCATGAACCCCCCTTGACACCCCTGCTTTATATGATTTGCTGGCTATAGTAAAAGCCAGCAAATCATATAAAAAATAGATATATTATCGTGGAGTTGTTATGCATCTATGTGCAGTTGTTTTGCAGAGGAGGTCTTCTCACAGCAGGAGAAGAATCTGGAAACCCGTGAGAAGAAGAGACGAGACGAGGAGCGCTGAACAGCTGCTTCTGGCATCTGGAAAACATCCGAGGGAGGAGATGGAGGGTTAAACCAGATCCAGAGCACATTGATTTTAGATATTTTTCAACCATCATTCCCTTCATGTGAGTCGTCTTTAAGTTTGCTTCGTGTGTCAGAATGTGAAAGCTGTCGTCTCACCTGCTGCTGCCTGATTCTCCTGGCTCTGGTAGGATTTCCGAGCCGTGTGTTTTCCTGTGAAACAGCGAACAGTCGCATGTGACATCGATGCAAATCGTCATAATTCAAAACCGCTTGAGGTGAGATTTAAATTATGCTCGTCGATCCAGTCTACACAAACCGGGGCATGGACCCGGAGGCAGAACTCAGAGCAGGTAAAGTAAAATATTCAGCTTTACCAGGTGTGTACATGCTGCACGGCTTAAAGGGTAACGTTTGTTTCCCTGGTTCCTGGTTCCTGGTTCCTGGAGCCTATTTTCCTTTGATTTTGTGTCTTAAGTGACTAAACTAGTCCAGTAAGGAGAAGGATCGCTGCAGGCCGCAGTGGAGCCACTCGGGGGAAATGTGCATCGTCAATTTCGTCGACTAAAAGTTGTGTTTTTTGCGTCTGACGGGCTTATGTTAATATTCTAAGTGTGTGACAACACACTTAGAATATTAACATATTTATATTAATATAAAGAGATTAAAAAATACAGAGATTAAAAGGATCTCTACAGAGATGCACCTTTTTGTTGAAGAGTAGGATCCTTTTTACTTATCCCTCATGTTGTCCTCGGGTCAAATTTGACCCATTTTTTAGTTTTTTCATTAAAAAAATGGGCCTTTGAAATAAGATGAAAATGTCAAGATTAGTAATATCTATAATAATAATAATAATATAACCCTCGTGTTGTCTTCGAGTTAACATGAACTCGTCCTTCCAGGTCAAAATTGAAAATGAAATTTTTTTTGTGCTTTTCCAATGTTTTTGTTGCTTTTTCTGATTTATTTCTCATTTTTTCCAGCTTCTGGTGCTATTTTCTTTTTTTAAAACCTGAGCTGGTTTAATAACAGGTTCTACACTTATTCTTTGAATTCATGGTCAACAAACCTCGTTTATATAAAATTATACATACATACATACTACGTTTTGTAGTTAAAAAAGGCAGAAATGATGAATTATTTTGACTAATTAAGATCAGAGGGTGTTGAGTGGATCTCAGATGGATCGATGTCAGAGTTTAGTCCGGATACTGTTTTGAAACCATTAAAAAAAAAAAAAGAATTCAAATGCTATTTACCTGACGTATGTTGTATGGAATCATCCATGTTATTTTTTGGGCAATTTGGTTGAAAGAAATCCATATTTTGGATATAAAACACTTTAAAACGGGTCAATTTGACCCGAGTGGCAACACCAGGGTTAAACCAACTCAGCTTTTTTTTAAAAAGCACCAAAAGATGGAAAAAGTGAGAAATAAATCAGAAAAAGTGACAAAAACATTGGAAAAGCACAAACATTTAGTTATATAAATAAATTGACCCGTTGTCCTATATCAATGTTCTTTTTAATTCCCCAAAATAACATGATTGATTCCACACAACGCTCTTTGGCACGTACACATCTCTACTTTCATTAATTTTGGGCGTCTTTTATAGAATTTGGAGGAAACATGGAAGTGCTTTTAAAATAGTATTGAGTAAAAGTTATTAAGTAAACATATTCCAGTCTGTGATCATCTAATAACATCCATTCCTTTAATTTTAGACTCAATAATTCCTAATTTTTGCTTTTCTAACTCAAACATTAGGTATAATTTTCCTTAAAATTAGGTTTACTGACCATAACTTCCAAAAATAACTGTAAAACTAAAGTTAATAAGTTAGTGTCACGTAGGGTTGAAGACGTCAAAGAAAGTGACAAACATTGGAAAAAAAAGGGTTGAAAAAAGGGACAAAAACATAAGAAAAAGTTAAAAATATTGATTACAAAAGCGTGACCAAAAATGTTGACTATCAATTTTGACAGGAAGACGACACAAGAGTTAAAGACACAAAACAGAGAAAAGCTGAAAATCCTCTCATTATAGAAGCGTTAATTAGAGACTATCAGTTTGTGTTTTTTGGCTTGATGAACGACTTCGACGGTCTAATATGGTGAAGATGAAAGTTTGTAAGACTACGTAAAGTTTACGTGACGGATGAACCGTCCGCTCACCGTTCACGGAGAGCTGCACGGTGCTGACGGCGAGCCCGTCGGCGTCCAGGACCTTGTAGGTTCCCTGGTCGGCGCTCGTCAACCTCGTGATGGTCAGCTGCTCGCCCAGCGGGTGCTTCTGCAGCCGCGGCGAGTCTGCGTCGCCCCGCATCCACAGGTCCTCCCACTCAGAGCCGTTCCTGCAGACCAGGGATCAGACCAGGGATCAGGATCTGTCAGTGGGCGAACCCTAAAACCTCGCCGCAATATCCACATCTTATTCATTTTATTGATTTTTCCACATCGCCCAACTTTGAGTTAAAGTTTGTCCGCTCAGCGAGGACAACATCTCGACTTTCCACAGATCTTATTTGCTTGTTACTATTTACTCATCATTCCCATTCTCACATCTCACTTATTATTTTTTATTTACTCATCATTCCCATTCTCACATCTCACTTATTATTTTTTATTTACTCATCATTCTCATTTCCTATTTCAGAACTGTTCACATTTGTAATATAATAACATGATACTATTTATCCCAGTATCCTTTGCACTAGGCTCCACATGTAAATGATTTTATTGAACTCTTCAATGCACTCATCCCTCTATATTGTTTCTGTTTAGAGTGTGTATGTATTGTGTATATATTAGTGTGTATATGTTGTGTATATAGTAGTGTGTATATTTTTGTTTTGGTGGTTTTGTATGTGTAACCACATTGTGAGCAACGATGCTCCAAAGAAAAATTCCTGGTATTTGTCCTCATACCTGGCCAATAAAGCTGGTTCTGGTTCTAATTCGGGTTCTGATTCTGGTTCTGGTTCTGGTTCTGATTCTGGTTCTGGTTCTAGTTCTGATCTGCCAGTGTGTGTGTGTGTGTGTGTGTGTGCGAGTAACAAAAGGCGCCTCGGCGTAATGAAAGCCTGAGGTGACTCGTTTGATTGAAGGTTTTACTCTGAAGTTAAAGGCTGTGAACGTGACTTCCTGGCTCCTCTGTCTGCTGTGGATCTTAAAAAACCCAAAACTAGACTAGAATGGAAAACCTTTATTGTCATTATACACAAGAACACAGTACCTGTGCAACGAGATTGAAGCAACCCCTTTAGTGTTGACACAAAAATATAAGAAATATGTAAAATATCAAATATAAAGTCAAAAATATGGGGGGTGGGGTGAGTCCGGGGATATACTGTATACGTAGAGATGATTAATAGGTACCAAAAACGAATGAAATTCCAAGATTAGATTAGATTCAACTGCATCATCACTGTGCAGGGTATAAAAACCGAAAAATGCAGTTTGCGTTCAACGAGAAGTGCCAAAAAAAACGCAGAAAATGCAACGTGATAGACAACGTATAAGACAGGTGGAGCATATAGGACAAGAACTATATCGCAGTGTTATAAGAGCAGAATAAGTATATGTATATGCAATAGGAACAATGGACAGATATGTGCAATGTAGTAACATTACATAGAATAATATAGACATATGCAGTGTAATAACAGACTATATAATAAGAAAAGCAGAGTAAATGTGGATAAACGGATGAGATCTAACCTACTTTGGGAAAGTCCCCTAACATAAATGAATGTATTCCCACAGCCTGCGGGATCTGGTCTCTGTTGACTCTCTGTTGTGTAAGCAGACGTCACCGGGTGGATCGTAACGTTTCCCAGCAGCCTGTAATCAGGCCGTTTGGTAAAACTGTAATCATGTAAGTCGAGTGTGGCGGCGGAGACGAGACGCATGGATAAAAGAAGAGACGGGGATATTTGAAAAGAAGAAACGTGAGAGCGTGCATGAGTGCATGTGGGTGTTGAACTGTTTCGTTTCTCGGTGATTACAGCCCCCCAAACCCGTTCCCACTCCCAAAACCACCGTTGGGGGGGGGTCTCTAGCCCCCCCCCAGTAAGGGCGTGCGTCCCATGTAGACTTGAGTCCTCTGCAGTGGTCCCGGTTCTGCGTGCCACCCCCCCTCTCTCCCCCTTTCCTGTCTCTACAAAAGAAATTATACCTCGACGCTTTGCTATTAAGATGGAGGATTTGCACTTTGTTGTGTGTGTGTGTGTGTGTGTGTGTGTGTGTGTGTGTGTGTGTGTGTGTGGTGTGTGTGTGTGTGTGTGACAAGCATAGTGTGAGCGTGCACATTTCCTAAACCCTCGTGTCGTCTCATGGTTGAAATTTCATTTCAACGTTTTGTTATTTTTTCTCTACACTTTCCTCGACGTTTTTGTCAATTTTTATTCCAATTTTTCTGTCACTTTTTTGAAGTTTTTTTTTTTTTAATTATGTTTTAGTCAATTTTGCAACATTTAACAATTTTTTCATATCAAAAAAGAATGTTTTTGTTGATTTTTTTTAAATTGTATTTTCATTTTTAGAGCCGATACAATAAAAAGGGGAGTTCACATATATCTGACTGCTTGAGTTGGTTGATGAAAACCATGTGTGGTATAATAATATAAAAGTATAATAATAATAATAATAATAGTATAATGATAATGACTAGAATCGTGGACAGGATAATGACAGTGAAGTGAAGATTCCCACCCCTGATGCTCGAGGCTGGGACCTGGACTGTAAGGAGCTCACCTGCCCTGGAAGACCACTCTCACAGAGTGCCGGGTGTACAGATCCAGGACCAGGTCCTCCCCCGGACCGCGAGACTGGAGGGATTTGTGGTCTGAAGAGAGAAGAACGAGAGTAAAGACGTCAGCGTTGTTTAAGCCAAATTTAAAAAAATAAAAAAAATTAAAAAAAAGATGAGACGACGGGAGATTTAAAGAGAAAAGAGACGACGACAGAGAAAGAAAAAGAGAAAACTCCGAGAGAATGACAAGAAAAGATGAGACACGGGACGAGAGACGGGAACGATTATGTTTAAATTAGAGATGACGTGGTGTGTGTGTGTGTGTGTGTGTGTGTGTGTGTGTGGTGTGTTGTGTGGTGTGTGTGTGTGTGTGTGTGTGTGTGTGTGTGTGTGTGTGTGTGTGTGTGTGTGTGTGTCTGTGTGTGTGTGTGTGTGTGTGTGTGTGTGTGTCTGTGTGTCTTTCTACATTTTGGTCACATTTCTGGGATTTGCTTTTCCAACGTTTTCTTCACATTTTCGGATTCCCTTTTTCTGACGTTCTGTCACTTTTTCTCCAATGTTTGTCGCGCTTCTTTTCGACAGTTCACGTCGCTCTTTACAACGTTTGTAGTGATTTTAGGAAGTTTTTGTCATTTTTTGGGGGGGGAAATCTTTGCTATTTTTCTGACGGATTTTTTTCTATTGTGTTGTGTGTGTGTGTGTGTGTGTGTGTGTGTGGGTGTTGTTGTGTGTGGTGTGTGTGTGTGTGTGTGTGGGTGTGTGTGGTGTGTGTGTCTTTTGCGTTTTTGTCACATTTTTCGGATTCGCTATAGTTTTTCTAGACATTTTCTTGCTTCTTTCACCTCTTTGTTTTGCACATTTTGTTTCATCCTTCCTGTTCTGGATCTTACTGTTTTTCCAGCTGTTTTCCTTATCCCGAAACCAGAACACAGCAAATGTCGAGGAAGACTCTTCTTCACTAGCAGCGGTGCAGCATTGATTTTTGCGGTTTTTTTGTCGCTCTTTTCGGCATTTGTTGTTCGACCGTATTTGTCCCATTTTTCAGGATTCTTTGAGGTTCATGTCTCTCTCTTTTCGACATTTTGTCGCTTCTTTTGCGTTTTTTGACGTTTTCTTGCTCCTTTCTCTTTCAACATGATGCTAACAAAGTGCTGCTAACGTTATGTGGCTAAAGTTAATATTCCAACCCCCCCCCCCCCTTATCATCTTGAAGTTTGTTTGCTTCTTTCTGCGTTTGTGTCCTTTATTTACCGTTTTACTCGGGGAAGGTTTGTCGCTTTTTTGTCGCTCTTTTCAGCATCTGTTGTTCGACCGTATTTGTCACTTATTTCAACGTTTTTTCCCCCCATGTATTTACATTTGTCCCATTTTTTTTTTATTTTTTTTTAGGATTCTTTGAGGTTTTTGTCTCTTTTTTTTCAACAATTTGTTGCTTCTTTCGCGTTTTTTGACCACTTTTTTTTTTTGCTTCTTTCTCATTTTGTTTTGTATATTTTTTTTAATAAATCCTGTTCTGTATCTTAATGTTTTCCAGCTTTCTTCCTTAATCCGAAACCAGAACACAGCAAACGTTGAGGAAGACTCATTTTCACTAGTAGGGAACGACACCAAGTCGAAGTCATTTTAAAACCCTAGAAGATTTGGGGTTTTTGATTAAATAAAAACCTGGATGTGAGATGAAGAAGAACACCACCATGGACTAACCGAACACGGACAGCTTGACGCTCTGGATGAAGACCCTGGTCTTCACGTCCCCGTGTCCGTCCACCACCATGAAGCTCTCGTATCGGCCCGTGTCTCCGATCTGGACGTCGCTGATGATCAGGGAGCAGTCCCCGGAGCCCAGGTTCTCCTCGGGAACCTCCACGCGGCCCCGGAACTCCTCGGCCTGCCACCGCCGCGCCCCCCGCTGCTCGAACACGGTGTCGGCCGGCGTGGCCCACTGGACGTGGCAGGGGGGGGGCGCGGCCCGCTCGCCCAGGCGCCGCTTCCAGCTGCAGGGAAGGACCGCCCGGTGCCCCACCAGGGAGGAGACCGACAGGGAGTCAGGGGCGGGGGGGAGGGAGGAGGAGTCTGAAAGGAGGAGGAGGAGGAGGAGGAGGAGGAGGTAAGGCAGCTTTATCTGTAGAGCACATTTCAGCAACAGGGCGATTCAAAGGGCTTTACACAAAAGAGATAGACATGGTGTTATCTCAGTTAGAATCATAGCTGGTCTGATTTGCATTGAGAGATGATTTTATGGAAGGTGTGTGTGTTGTGTGTGTGTGTGTGTGTGTGGTGTGTGTGTTGTTGTGTGTGTGTGTGTGGGTGGTGTGTGTGTGTGTGTGTGTGTGTGTGTGTGTGTGTGTGTGGTGTGTGTGGTGGTGTGAGAGTGGAGAGTGTATGTGAACATGTGTGTGTAGGAAATATCCCTGCCTGTGTGTGTTTGCAGCTCTGTGTGTGTTGTGTGTGTTTTTGGCGTTGTAGCTGTGTTTGTGTATGTGTTTGATTGTTTGTTTGTGTATCGGAAATATTCTTGTGTGTGTGCGGCTTTGTAGCTGTGTGTGTGTGTTTGCAGCTCTGTGTGTGTGTGTGTGTGTGTGTCCATGAAATAACTGGCCTTTAATAATTAAAAAATCTGCCTCTATGGGGATTTAACATTGGGGGGGGGTTGACTGTGGAGTGGGGTCAGTGCATGAATCTATCAATAGAACGATTTTCACAACTCATGACTTCTTCAATTCAGTTTACAAGCCAAACCGTTACCCCCCCCCACACACACACACACACACACCTGTGGGGTGGTGTTGTGGAGTGTGTGTGGGGGGGGGGGGGGGGGGGGGGGGGGGGCTCGGCTCTGAGGTGACCGATTCAGGTGATCGGCGATGACGGACCGCGAGCTCACCAAAAAACTACGTGAAAATACTTTATAGTCTAACGATGTTAGTTAGTGGTAACGATGTGAAACAGACGGCGGGCGGGAACGCAGCCTGGAGCTGTTCTAACGATGTGATGACATCATGATGACATCACGATGACATCATAATGACATCATGATGACATCACTATGACATCACGATGACATCACGACATGAGGCTGCTGATACTCACCAACCACGCTGCCAATCAGGAAACAGTGGAGAGCCACGAAAACCCTGAAAATATTAAAGATTCATAAGAAAATCAAACAAGACGCCAATCCTGCTTTTTCTACAGTGTACACACATATATATATATATATATATATATATATATATACAGCACATATATACATTTATACAGTACATATATACACAGTATATATACTATATACTGTGTATATAACATATACTGTATATACAGTATATGTTATATACACAGTATATATACTATATATTGTGTATATACTATATATACAGTATATGTTATATACTGTATATACAGTATATGTTATATACACAGTATATATACTATATATTGTGTATATACTATATATACAGTATATGTTATATACTGTATATACAGTCCCATAATAATGTCATATACTGTGTACTTACCTGACTTTAAGATATTTAGTTGTATTATTTCCTGATATTATGATGTGATATGTAATGTGAAACCTAACCAGCCTCCCTGGTCTTAACCCTCCTGTCCCTGTCTCTAAGTTTCGTTTCTCCGGTAACGAGACCGTCAGCTGTCCACGCGCTGCACGGACTGTGCAGAAAGAGACGCAGACGCTTTTATTTTGGAGATTTGTCCAATCCTGCAGCCTGTAATAATCCCATCCACTGCCACGTTTAACTAGAGACAGCTGGTTGGGATTATTCTGCATTAAAAACAGTGGTAAAACATTAATATTAAAAAAATAAAAAAAACACACAGTAAAGACTCCAAAAATGGCTGTAAAGGAGCCTCTAGTTTCAAAATAAAGCGTAATGTTACCATTGTTGCTTTCTGGGTTTCATTGTGTCCTCTGTGTCTGTCCTGTCCTCTTGTCTGTCCTCTTCTCTGTCCTGTCCTCAGACGGTCCACGAGCTCATCTGGTGCGTGTTTCTGTTTACGCTGCTGAGCGTCACGCTGCAACAGCTGAGCGCTGCAAGTTTCGACTTCCGGTATGGTTGTGGTGCACAAAAATAAAGAATTTTTTTTTTTTTTTTTTTTACATAGGTTTCAAGATGAATGTTGAAATATTGTTACTGTTAGAAAATATGCTTATGCCTGACAACATCCCCGTTGTGTGCGCATGCGCTCTGTCTTGTCATATCACAAGTTACATACAGTGTCGACGGTGGTGGTGGTGGGGGGGTGGGGGGGGGGGGGTACACTGATAAGTTGCAGACAAAGTTGCAGGTCAAAGGGACGACAACACATGGGTTAACAAACAATGCTTTTATTTGAAGCATTTTCCGGTTATATCACCGATCTCCGCAGAATCGAAACCTAACGGCTGATACCGCACCGTGTGTGGTGTGTGTGTGTGTGTGTGTGGTGTGTGTGTGGGGTGTGTGTGTGTGTGTGTGTGTTGTGTGTGTGTGGGTGTGTGTGTGTGTGTGTGTGTGTGTGTGTGTGTGTGGTGTGTTGGGGTGTGTGTGTGTGTGGTGGTGTGTGTGTGTGTGTGGTGTTGTGTGTTTTAGGGAAAATCGTCAGTGTCGCGCTTTCTAAAGATCCTGGTGGTCTCCAGCCTACTTCCTGTCTGTCTGCCTAATAAAGACCACTTCCTCCCCCTGAACCATTGTTCCCTTAGACACGCGTCCAGACATAGACTGATAATATTATATATATACAAATATTAATATATATATATACATATATATATAGATATTAAAATATTAACAGACCTGCTGCAGCTCGGAGAACACGGAGTTACTAGATGATGGCAGGTGTCACGCGGATCCTCACTTTCATCTGTAAGTTGCTGATTTTATTCCTTTTTATTGTTGATTTTAATGCGTGCATGCGGTGGGGGGGTTGGGGGGGCTGATTTCGGACTCAAGGTCCCGGGGTGTGTTGGTGACTCTGTCTGCAGAAATGGAGCTGAACTAGAATATGAGACATGTTTTCAGTTATTTAACTTTTTTTGTTAAGTCCATGATTCCATGAGTTCATTCTTCTGATGCTTCAGTGAGAATCCACAATGGAAATAGTCGTTAAAATGAAGGAAACTCATTGGATGAGAAGGTGGGTCCAGACTTTGGGCCGGTGTACTGTGTGATATCGGCCGATAATATCGATCGGGCTCTATTTAAAATCTTTTTTTAAAAAGGAGGTTTTTTTTGTTATACTTTATTAAATCCAATAAGGGGAAATAACACACACACACACTCTGGGGGGGGGGTCAGTTACTCTTCCAGCTACTAGTCCACCAGCACACTTTGGTCCGTACGGGACTTGAACCAGCAACCCTCCGGTTACCAGCCCAACTCCCTACTGATAGAGCTAATGCTACTACCCCCCCCCACTTTTGAGCAAATTGAACATGAAACAAATAACCTAAACAAGAATACCAGTTAGTCAGTGTCTCCCCGACCTGTTCTCACTGTCTCCTGACCTGTCCCCACCTGTCTCCCTGACCTAGCTCCTCACCTATCTCCCTGACCTGTCTCCTCACCTGTCTCCTCACCTGTCTCCCTGACCTGTCTCCTCACCTGTCTCCCTGACTGCTTCCTCACTATCTCCCTGACCTGTCTCCCACCTGTCTCCTCACCTGTCTCCCCGACCTATCATCCTCACCTGTCTCCCACCTGTCTCTCCTGTCTCCTACCTGTCTCCCCGACCTGTCCTACCTGTCTCCCTGACCTATCTCCTCACCTGTCTCCCTGACCTGTCTCCTCACCTGTCTCCTCACCTGTCTCCCTGACCTGTCTCCTCACCTGTTCCACCTGTCTCCTACCTGTCCTCCTCACCTGTCTCCCTACCGTCTCCCTGACCTGTCTCCTCACCTGTCTCCCTGACCTGTCTCCTTGACCTGTCTCCTCACCTGTCCGCCCTGCTCAGGTGTTGCAGGGTGTCACCTGTCTGCAGCGTCCCCCGTCCTCCGGTCCCCCCTGGTGGTCCCGGCGGGCCAGAACGCCTCGCTGCCCTGCAACCTGACCTCCAGCGGGGAGCTCACCTGGTACCGCCTGCGCTCCGACCAGCTGCTGCCTCTGCTCACGGTCGCGGCCTCCAAACTCGGGGGGGGCGCGGTGGTCACCCCCCACACCCCGGACCCCGTTCGCCTCCGCGGCCTCGGGACCGCGGAGCGCGGCTCCGCCCGTCTGGAGATCCTGGAGGTGGAGGAGCGGGACGCCGGGCTCTACTTCTGCATCGGACGGTGCGCCGGCGCCGAGTGTCTCAACCGGGGAATCAACCTGGTGGTGGACGGTAAGGACGGCAGTTAGTGACTCGGGGGGGGGGGTGGTGGGGTGGGGGGTTACAAAAACTTTCTATGTCTACAGGAAGTTGGAAAAAGTGACAACAACAAAAACATAAATAACATTGCCAAAGGTGAAAAAGTTTGAGGAAAAAAACCACAACAAAAAACTGACAATGACTCTGAAAAGTGACAAAAACATGATTAAAAAAACACAGAAAACTTTCCATATCAGAACTATGACAAAAGAAAGTTGGAAAACAAAAATATATGTTGGAAAAAGTGACAAACCCCCCCCCCCCCCCCCCAAAAAAAAAAAAACGTGTTTTAAAAAAGTGACCAAAGATTTTGGGGAAAAACATCAGAAAAAAAGCAACAAAAAACGTGACAATGACTCTGAAAAGTGACAAAAACATAATAATAAAAAACACCAAAAAAGTGACAAAAATTTGAATAAAACTGCAAAAAAATGGACAAAAACATTGAGAAAAGTGTAGAAAAAAAAACAACAACAAAATGTTGAAATTTCGACCCAGAAAAACACAAAGTTAACTCCACAAGGCTTTTATTTTGAAACATTTCCTGGTTATATGACATTGCAGTTAATAAGACGGATTAGGGGGGGGGGCATTAGATTGCAAAAATTACAAAAACTCCTCTCTCCCTATATATATAATAATTTATATATATATATATATATATATATATATATAACATTGCCAAAGGTGAAGAAACCTGTTTTTAAAAAATGACCAAAGATTTTTGGAAAAATGTGACAATGACTCTGAAAAGTGACAAAAACATAATAATAAAAAAACACCAAAAAAGTGACAAAAATTTGAATAAAACTGCAAAAAAATGGACAAAAACATTGAGAAAAGTGTAGAAAAAACAACAACAAAATGTTGAAATTTCAGCCCAGAACAACACAAGGCTTTTATTTTGAAACATTTCCCGGTTATGTGAAATTGAGGGATGGGGGGGGGGGGGGGGGGGGACGTTGATACGTCAGAGTATCGGCAATATTTGTGTTTCTGCACATTTCCCCGAAATTGAGTCTGGCATACTATGTGTGAACGTGAAATTAAAATCTATGACTTTATCCCTAAAATAAATCAAAAATATTAGATTTATTTTAACCAAATTGCCCAAAAATAACATGGCTGATTCCATTTGTTCTTCAGGTAAAATTAAGGATTTACTTTCATTGAATTTTTTTGGGTGTTTTATTTAATCTTATAGCATTTGAATTCTTTTTTTTTTTTTTTTTTTTTTTTTTTTTTTTTATGGTTTCAGAAATGGATCTTAACTATTAGTCAAAATAATTCATAATTTCTGCCTTTTTAACTAAAAACGTGCGTATAACTTGATGTAAATGAGGTTTGTTGACCATGAATTCCAAGAATAAGAAGAATAAAACCTGTTATTAAACCAGCTCAGGGGTTTTTTTTTGCCAAAAGATGGAAAAAGTGCCAAAAACATAAGAAAAATCACCCAAATTTTTTTTTCCATTTTCTGTACTGACACTTTACAGAGAAGTACTGTTTCCAAAACTGCAGTATCGGAGTCGCAACGGGAGAGCAGAAGTGGAATAAATACCGGTTCCCTTGATTGTTGCTGTGTGTGTGTGTGTTTGTGTGTGTGTGGTGTGTGTGTGTGTGTGTGTGTGGTGTGTTGTGTGTGGTGTGTGTGTGTGTGTGTGTTTTCCAGGAGTCGGCGGGGGGGGAGTCGGCCCGCGGCCATGTTGGAGTCTGGGATCTGCGTCGTTCCTCCCTACTCGTCCTCTGTTCCTCTTCGCCGCGGGGATCTACCCTGTGCTCAGGTGTGTGTGTGTGTCAGTTGTGGGTGTCTATATGTGTGGGTGTGGGTGTTGTGCTGTTGGTGGGTGTGTGTGTGTGTGGTAGTGGCTGGGTTGAGGTGTGTGTGTGTGTCTGGCTGTGTGCGAGTGTGTGTGTGTGTGTGTGTGTGTGTGTGAGGTGGTGGGTGTGTGTTGTGTGTGTGTGTGTGTCTGTGGTGAGTTTGGGGTGTGTTGGTGTGGGTGGGTGGTGTGTTTGCAGCTCTGTGTGTGTGTGTGTGTTTGTGTGTGTTTGTTGTGTGTGTGTGTGTTGTGGTGGTGTGTGTGGGTGTGTGTTTACAGCTGTTGGTTTTGTGTGGGTTGGTGGTGTGTGTGTGTGTCTGTTAGATATTCCTGTGGTTTGCGGCTTTGTAGACTGTGTGTGTGTGTGTGTTGTTTGTAGCTGTGGGGTGTGTGTGTGTTTGCAGCTGGTGTGTTTGTAGCTGTGTGTGTGTGTCTGTGTGAGTGTTGTGTGTGTGTGTTTGCAGCTGTGTGTCTGTGTGTGTCGTGTGAGTGGTGTGGTGTGTGGTGTGGTGTGTGAGTGTGGCTGTGTCTCTTCTAACCTTTGTGAGGACCAACAGATTAGCCAGTGAAGTGAGGACACTGTCTCCACCGGTGGTTGAGAGGACTCGGTACACGGTCCCCTTCAGCCCTTTGAAGCTTGTTTGTTACGTGGTCTTATTTTGCATTTGAACGCATCACGCAGATGAGTTCAATGTCCACAGAAGGAGCCACAGCTGCACGGAAATTCACATTTTCTTTTTTATTTTCAAGTAGTAACAGTTATTCAATGTTATATCTCTACTTTCCCACATTTATCGGACACCTGTTGTTTCAGAATTTAATTATTAAAACAACTAATTACGTTGTGATATTAAGTCTCCCGGCAGTTTATACAGTTACACAATAAATCAGTAGTTACTCTCATCAATATTAAAAATTGTGCATGTGAACACCCCCCCCCCCCCCCCCCCAGATTTAAAGCTACAGAGCGTGTTTAACCCTCGCGTCGTCTTCCCGTCAACCATCAAAAAAAATGAAGGTTTTTGTCACTTTTTACCAACATTATTCTCGCTTTTTTCCCACATTTTTGTCCCTTTTTTAAATGTAGTCCGTGCTTTTTTTAAGATGTTTTTGGTGTTTTTTCAAATATTTTCAACGTTGATGTGTTCAGCGCTTTTTTCGACGGCCCATTTTTTGTGAGAAAAACAAAATTAACCGAAAACCTGAGGGTTAAAAGTCAAAATGAGGCAGCTTAGGAAAGCCTCATCCCTCGTGTTGTCCTCCCTTTTTCTCTTCATCTCAACGTTTTTGTTGCTTTTTACAACGTTTTTGGTATTTTTGATTTTTTTTTCCATTGATTTTGACGCCTTTTCCAACATTTTTCACCCTTTTATTTCTACTTCCTTTGTTTTGGATATAAAATCTTTTGGGGAAAACGGGTCAAATTTGACGGAGAGACAACACGAGGGTCAAAAGTCAAAAGTCACTTTTACTCTCAACATTTTTGTCACTTTTTCAATGTTGTCCGTGCTGCTTTTTTATGATGTTTTTGGTGTTTTTTTCTCCAAAGTTGATATTTTGAGCTCTTTTTTCGACGGCCCGTTTTTTTGCCCAATTTCACCCGAAGACAACACGAGGGTTAAAAGTCCAAAAAAGGCAGCGTAGGTCCGCGGGACGTCCTCAACCCTCGTGTTGTCCTCCCTTTTTTCCCTTTATCTCAACGTTTTTTTGTTGCTTTTTTACAACGTTTTTTTATGAAGTTTTTTTGTATTTTTGATATTTTTTTCAGTGAATTTTGCCAACACTTTATTTTGAAAGCGGGTCACATTTGACAGGAAGACAACATTAGGGTTAGGCAGTGAAGCGAGACTGATACGGAGACTGTCTAAATGAGGTCACAGCGTCTGGTTTCTGTCATTTCAGCTTGTTCTGAACAGGGCTGCACGATAACGACAAAATGTGACATCGATTATGAATACTGCGAAGTCGACATTAATTTCAATATTTTCAAACGTGTAAAATTACAAAAGTTACAGGAAAACGCATAGAAAAGAGAAACCGGACACAACTTTTCTTTCTCTTCTCTGACTCGTGTTTGGATTTTTCCTTACGTCACACGTCACATGGTACGCTCCATGGGGTTCGTCACATGGTACGCTCCCTGGGGTTCGTCACATGGTATCGCCTCCCTGGGGTTCGTCACATGGTACGCTCCCTGGGGTTCGTCACATGGTACGCTCCCTGGGGTTGGTCACATGGGACGCTCCCTGGGTTTCGTCACATGTACGCTTCCCTGGTTTCGTCACATGTACGCTCCCTGTGGTTCGTCACCATGGTACGCTCCCTGGGGCGTCACATGTACGCTCCCGGGGTCGTCACATGTACGTCTCCCTGGGTTCATCACATGGTACGCTCCATGGGTTCGTCACTGGTACCTCCCGGTGGGTTCGTCACATGGTAACGCTCCCTGGGGTTCGTCACAGGTACGCTCCCTGGTTCGTCACCTGGTACGCTCCCTGGGTTCGGCACATGGTACGGCTCCATGGGTACGTCACATGGACGCTCCCTGGGGTGCGTACATGGTACCCCCTGGTGGTTCGTCACATGGTACGCTCCATGGTTTCCGTCACATGGTACGCTCCATGGTTCGTTCACATGGTACGCTCCCTGTGTCGTCACATGTTCGCTCCCTGGGTTTCGTCACATGGGTACGCCATGGGGTTTCGTCACATGTACGCTCCCTGGGTTCGTCCACATGGGTACTCTCCATGGTGTTCTCACCTAGTCCGGAGCCTCCATGGGGTTCGTCACATGGTACGCTCCCTGGGGGTTCGTCAGATGGTAACCTCTCCATGGGTTCGTCACATACATGTACGCCTCCCTGGGTTCGCACATGTACCCTTCCCTTGGGTTCGTCAGCAAGGGTACGCTCCATGGGGTTCCGTCACTGGTACGCTTCCCTGGGGGTTCGTCACATGGTACGCTCCCTGGGGTTCGTCCATGGTAAGCTCCCGGGTTCGTCACATGTACCTCCATGGGTTTCGTCACATGGTACGCTCCCTGTTCGTCCCATGGTACGCTCCCTGGGTTCGGCACATTTTAACCTCCCTGGGTTAGTCACATGGTACTCTCCATGGTTTCGTCCACATGGTCGCCTCCAATGGGGTTCGTCACAGTGTACGCTCCTGTGGTTCGGCACATGGACGCTCCATGGGGTCCGTCACTGGTACGGCTCCATGTGGTTCGTCACATGGGTACCTCCCTGGGTTTCGTCACATGGTACGCTCCATGGGGTTTTCACATTGTACCTTCCATGTGTTCGTCACATGGACGCTCCATGGGTTCGTCACATGTACCCCATTGCTTTCGTCCATGGTACCTCACTGGGTTCGTCACATGGTACGCTCCCTGGTGTTCGTCACATGGTACCGCTCCCTGGGGTTCGTCACATGGTACGCTCATGGGGTTCGTCACATGTTACCGCATCCGGGGGGTTCTCACATGGTACGCTCCATGGGGTTCGTGTCACATGGACGCTCCGGTGTTCGTCCCATGGTACGCCCCTGGGTTCGTCCGTACCCGCTCCCGTGTGTTCGTCACATGGTACGCTCCCTGGGTTTTCGTCACATGGTACTCCATGGGGTTTTCGTCACAATGGTACGCTCCTTGGGTCGTCACATGGTAGCTCCATGGGGTTCGTACATGTACGCTCCCGGGGTTCGTCACATGGTACTCTCCCTGGGTTCGTCACAGGTACGCTCCATGTGGTTTCGTCACATGGTACGCTCCCTGGATTTCGTCACATTGTACGCTCCATGGGTTTCTCACATGGTAAACCCTCCTGGTTCGTCCGGACATGGTACGCTATCCCATGGGTTCGTCACATGGTACGCTCCTGGGGTTTCGTCACATGGTACGCTCCAGGGGTTCGTCACAGGGGTGACGCTCCCTGGGGTTCGTCACCTGGTACGCTCCATGGGGTTTCTCACAGGTACGCTCCCATGTGGTTTCGGCCCATGGTACTCTCCAGGGTTCGTCACACAGGGTACGCCCATGGGGTTCGTCACATAAGCGGACCCACAGTGCAAGTGGCCCTGTAACCACGGGTTGGATGGACCCCCCCCCACCCCCCCCTCCCCCCTCACGCCTGCTGCAAGCAGGCAGCCCTACGGTCGTGGAACTCCTGCACGCTGGCGCCTGGGCCTGGACCTCGGTGCACTCCCTTCCGGGACGTAGACCAGCCAACCTCCTCCCTCTGGGCACGTGACCCTCTTGGCCGGGTTGATGCGGTTCTGCAGGACCACCTTGTAGGTCTTCCCGTCCACCTTGGACTTGAACCTCTTGCAGTACTTCTCCGCCAGCTTGATGTCCGGCGTGGAGTACGCCCCCCGGCCCCGGGTCTTGGTGTGGACCAGCAAGTCGTTGGCGGCCTCCAGGAAGCCCGGCTCCTCTGTGGGGCTCCCGCCGTGGGCCAGGATGACGCCCAGGGACCCGTCCATGTTGTGTCCGTGGTAGGAGACGGGCCAGGCGTCCGTCCCCGTCCCCAGCCAGGCGTCCCCGTCGTACTTCTTCAGGACCTGCAGGGCGACGCGGTTCCAGCCGCAGGGACGGACGTACGGCTCGTTGCCACGCAGGAACGTCTTGTTGCCGTCCTGGGGGACAGGGGGGGACAGGGGACAGAGGACAGGGGACAGAGGACAGGTCAATAGGGGCCAGGGGACAGGTCAGTAGGGGACAGAGGACAGGTCAGTAGGGTCAGAGGGAAATTCTAATATGCTACATGCTAATCCCAGATATTCTATCTGTATTTCACACATCACTTCTCCTTACACTTGTTTCCTCCTCACTCGTTTCCTCCCTCTCTCCCCCCTCACTCACTCCTTCTCGCTCGACGGCCTTCTTTTCTCTCCCCCCTTCGTCCCTCCCGTGCCTCTCCACTCGCTCCTAGCGGGCGCCGCGGCCTGGAAGCCCGCTGGGGCGCGCCCCTCCCTCCCCTCACGCCGTCTCGCCGCCTCGCACGCCTCTCAATCATGCCTTCCCGCCTCCCCCGCGCCCCTGCGCTCGCTACGTCCCTCTGTTTCTCTCCAAACTGCCACCCTCACGCGCCCGGCGCGGCACGTCACTCTCTGGCTCGTCCGCCGGCTCCCTCTTTCCTGAGAATCCCTCGCAATCTCCCTCCCGCCCCTTTCCGCGCTCTGCTCTGTATGCTCTCCTCTCGCCCTCCGCAACTCAAGGGCTCTCGCCTCGCGCGTCCGTGACGCCCTCCCGCGCGCGCTCCTGCCGTCGTCTCTTTCGTCTCCGCCGTCGCTGTCTCTGCCACGGCCTTTCTCCGTCGCGCCTCCTTCCCGTCCCCCTCTCACTCCGCCGCCGTCGCGCCTCGCGCATCTCATCGGGAAGGCCCTCCCGTCTCTCCCTTTCCCCCTCTCCCTCCCTCACTTGTCACTTCCTTCTTCCTTACCTCTCCCTCCCTCCCTTCCTCCCTCTTTTCACCCTTTGAGTGTTAACAACTCTCACATTTGACATTTGGCTCAAACTAAAGAGAAAGACATGCAAACCAGTGATTAATAATGAATAATAATGATTAATAACTACATAATAATGTTGATTTTAATGAGCTAATGAAGTGGAGGTATAAGCACCTTAACGTGGGTGAAGTCGTAGTCGTACTGCGGGTGGAAGAAGTCCTGCGGGTTGATCTTCACCGTGGTCCTAAGGCTGGCCGGCGGCCCGGCGGTGGACGGGCCTTCACCCAGCGCGGGCGGGGCGCTGTACAGGTCCTGGTCGTCCTCGTCCTGCAGGGACAGCGTCCCCAGGCTCGGGTACTCCAGCTGTTTGAAGCCCTCCTGCTTGTAGAACTCCTTGAGGGTCACGATGTTGACGAAGTCCTGCGGCGTGAGCTGGGAGGCCCCGGGGGTCGGCTCCACGTTACAGCCGGAGAGGGCGGACAGGGCCTCGAGACACAGCCGGCTGTCGGGCATGGCTGCAGGGAGGGCAGGAGGCGGGAGGCTGGAGGCAGGAGGCAGGAGGCAGGAGCTGTTCTGCGGAGTTTTTTTAAGAGTTTGAGCTGTTTTTGCCGTAAAGAAAAGGTAGAATATGGAGAGGTGGAAACCCCTTCTCTCTGCTGTGTCGACACAAACAACTCGTCCGGGTTTCACTTTCATTCTTTCACTTTCAGTTATGAGAGTGAGTCACAGCCGGCTGGGCTCTGGGGGGGGCGGGGGGGGCGGGGCTTAGTCATGCACACA
>NC_045739.1:24529071-24529597 GCF_008692095.1 Etheostoma spectabile | reverse complement strand
GAAGCTTTTACTCACTGATAAGGAAGGAAAGGAAGAAGAAAGGAGGAGAAGAAGGAAAGATGCAAGGAATTAAAGGATAGGAAGGAGAGGAAAAATGAATTAATGCACACATCAAATTAAGATTTTACTCACAGATGAGGAATGAAAGGAAAGAAAAGACAGGAAAAATGAAATAATAAATGCACACAATAACAGAAGCTTTTACTACTAGATAAGGAATGAAAGGAAGAAGAGAGGAGGAGAAGAAGGAAACATAGAAAGAAGGAAAGGACAAAAAGGACAGGAAAAATGAAATAATGAATGCACACATCAAATGAAGCATTTACTCACAGACAAGGAATGAAAGGAAGGAAGAAAGGAGGAAAAGAAGGAAACGTACAAGGAATTAAAGGAAAGAAAGGAGAGGAAAAATGAAATAATGAATGCACACATCAAATTAAGCATAAGATAAGGAATGAAAGGGTGAAAAAAGGAGGGAAGGAAGGAGACTTACAAGGAATGAAAGGGTGGAAGAAAGGAGGGAAGG
>NC_045739.1:24521360-24529056 GCF_008692095.1 Etheostoma spectabile | reverse complement strand
GAATGAAAGGGTGGAAGAAAGGAGGGAAGGAAGGAGACTTACAAGGAATGAAAGGGTGAAAGAAAGGAAAAATTAAATAATGTTCACATTAAATGAAGCATTTACTCCTAGATAAGGAACGAAAGGATGGAAGAAAAAGGAGGTTATAAAGAAAGAAAGAAAGGACAGAGGAAAGCAGAAAGGAAGGAAGTAGACGAGGAATGAAAGGACGAAAGGAAGGAGGAAAAAAAGGTTATAAGCGATGAATAAAAGGAAAGAATGAAGGACAGGAAGAAGGAAATTAACAAGGAAGAGGAAGGAAAATGAAAGGATGGAAGAAGGGAGGAAAAGAAGAATGGTTTCTGAATTTTCCTCCTAGTTTAACTCCATCCAGAGCCAATGACCTGCTGTTTAGATCCTAAACCAGATCCAAACAGCTGATCCAGATCCAAACAGCTGATCCAGATCCAAACAGCAGATCCAGATCCAAACAGCTGATCCCAATCCAAACAGCTGATCCAGATCCAAACAGCTGATCCAGATCCAAACAGCTGATCCAGATCCAAACAGCTGATCCAGATCCAAACAGCTGATCCAGATCCAAACAGCTGATCCAGATCCAAACAGCTGATCCAGATCAAACAAAGACAGAGTCAAGCTGTAGATACTAACAACAGATCAAACAGCTGATTCCGATCCAAAACCAGATCAGCTGTGTGGCTGGTGAGGTTGTAAATCTTTCCCCACGTGCTTAACCCTCCCCCCCCCCCCCCCCTTCTCTGTCTCCAGGGAAACCAGCTGTTTGCTGCTGTAATCCAATGAAAAACCACACGAGTCAGAGCGTCACCGAGGTCTGTAGCCCTCCTCTTCCTCTTCCTCTTCCTCTCTTTTTCACTTACATCTTTTTAACTTATATACTATATAACATACTATATAACATACTACACATACTACATAACATACTACACATAGTATATAACATATAACATACTATACATCACTACACATACCATCAACTACTATATAACATACCATATAACATACTACACATACTACATAACATACTACATAACATAACTATACTAACATATCTACACATACTACATAACATACTACAGTAACATTATATAAACATGCTACACATACTATATAAATACACATACATATACATACTAATAACTACCATATACACCACATACTACATAACTACTAATAAACATACTATCTAACATACTACACATACTACATAACATACTACATTACATACATAAACATGACTACACATACTATATTAACATACCATATAACATATATATAACATACCATATAACATACTACACAACATACTATATAACATATCATATAACATAATATATACATCTATATAACTATACCATACATACTAACATCACTACACAACATACTATATAACTAATATATAACAATACTATATAAACATCTATACATAATCATATAACATACTACAAAAAAATAATAACCTATATAACAACTAAATACTAACCATACTATATACCATACTATATAACATACTATATAACATACATATAAACCTACTATATAACTATATATACATAACTATATACATACACACAACATAACTATACAACATATCTACTAACATACTATCCATACTATATAACATACTATATAACATACTACTATATAAACATACTATAACATAACTACTATATACATACTATTAACATACGTATAAACTATTCAACATACATAAACTACCATATAACATACCATATAACATACTATATAACATACCATATAAACTACTATATAACATACCATATAACATACTATATAACATGCTACCATACTATAATACATACCATATAAAAAATATAACATAATACATCATACTACATAACCTACTACATACATACTACACATACTACTAACATATACTATATAACATACTATATAACATACGATTCATACATGACAATATAACACTACGATATACATACTACATATAACATACTATATAACCATACTATATAACAAACATAACTACAACATAACTATATACCATACTATATAACTACTATATACATACTATATAACATATACACATTAACATAACATATAACATACTAATAACATAATATATAATACTATAAATACCATACTACACAACATAACATATACACAACTATATAACATACTATCTACATACATATAACATACTATATAACATACTAGTATAACATACCATATAAACATACTAATACATACATTAACATATACATACTACATACTACTAGATACACACATACTACATCAACATACTCTATATAACAACTATATAACATACTATAAACATGCTACACATACTATTAACACACTATATCAACTATATTAACATACTATTAATAACAACTACACAACATAACATACTACACATACTAGATATACATACCTAAACAGACTATATAACATAACAAACATACCATAAACCATATATAAATACGATATCAAACTATATAAATAACATACTACACAAATACACAACATACTACATATACATACTATAACATACTATAACATACCATATAACATTACGAATAAAAAATACATATAAACATCCTATATAACCATACTATATAATAATACTAAACATACTCTATACCAACATACTAACATACTATAACACTATATATACATTAACTATCATAACATCACTACCATATAACATACTATATCTACATCAAACACTACTAACACTATATAACCTATATAACAACATAACATCATATAAATACTATTATATAACATACTACACAACACTATATAACATACTTACTATATAACTACCTAACTATATAACATACCATATAACAACTATAATAAACATTTTTACTATATAACATACTATATAACATACTATATAACATACTATACATACTATATAACATACTATACATACTATATAACATACTATATAACATACTACACATACTATATAACAGTTGTAAAGTTATAAATAACTTTATTGATCTTGAATAACGGATCGAACATGAATTAGAGAACGTGCCGGTTGACGAGCGTCTTGTCTCTGCAGGAAGCGTCCCTGCACTACTCCAGTCTGAAGCACGCAGACAGGCCCCGCCCCTCGGGCCGAGGAGGGACGGGATTGGTCGAAGAGGACGTCACGTACTCGGCAGTGACCAGTCGCAAGAACCCAAACGGTTCCCATGGCAACAGATGAAACGACTCTCTGTCGTTTGTGTTTTTAACAGAAGAAAAAAAAATCATCTCTGCTTTCAAATATATGATTTATTTCAGACTTTATATATAAACTGTATATATTGCTTTTTGTAAACAATTACTTTTTTTTCTCTATCTGCTCTTCAAACAAGTGCACACTTACTTTTTTTAAATACAAGTTTCTATAAATGATTTCTCTCCAAAGCTAATTAAAATAAAAACTATTTTCCCCAAAAACATGCTGGAGAAGTGAAAGCACCGTCCTCTCTGCAAGTGAAACCGTACGTGCACACCGCCACTGAGTTGAGCAAAGAAGCTCCGCCCCCCCCCCCGCCCGCAGGGTCTGTTAGCAGTTAGCTCGCTGCTAGCAGTTAGCTCGCTGCTAGCAGTTAGCTCGCTGTTAGCAGTTAGCTCACTGCTAGCAGTTAGCTCGCTGCTAGCAGCTAGCTCACTGCTAGCAGTTAGCTCACTGCTAGCAGCAGTGAGCTTACTGCTAGATGTTGCCTCATGTTGCCCATGTCCATGTTGCCTCATGTTGTCTTAGTGCCCTCATGTTGTCTTCATGTTGCCCTCATGTTTGTCTCATGTTGTCTTCATGTTGGCCATTGTTGCCCTCATGTTGCCCTCATGTTGTCCTCATGTTGTCTCATATGGTCTTCATGTTGCCTCATGTTGTCTCATGTTGTCCTCATGTGTCCTCAGTTGCCCCATGTTGCCCTCATGTTGTCCTCATGTGTCTCTGTTCTCATGTTGCCTATTTGTCTTATGTTGCCTCATGTTGTCCTCATGTTGTCCTCATGTGTGCCCTCATGTTGTCCTCTGTTGTCTTCATGTTGCCTTCATGTTGTCTTCATGTTGTCTTCATGTGTCTTCATGTTGTCTCATGTTGTTTCATGTTGCCTTCATGTTGCCTTTATGTGTCTTCATGTTGTCCTCATGTTGTCCTCATGTTGCCTTTATGTTGCCTCATGTTGTCCTCATGTTGTCCTCATGTTGTCTCTTGTTGTCCTCATGTTGCCCTATGTTGCCCTCAGTTGTTTCATGTTGCCTCATGTGTCCTCTGTTGTCTCATGTTGTCCTCTTGTGTTCCTCATGTTGCCTCATGTTGCCCTCATGTTGTCCTCATGTTGCCCCATGTTGCCTCATGTTGTTCTATGTTGTCCATATTCCTCATGTGTCTCATGTTGTCCTCATTTGCATTCATGTTGTCTTCATGTTGCCATATGTTGTCCATCATGTTGTCCATGTTGCCTTCATGTTGTCCTCATGTTGTCCTTATTGTCCTATGTTGCCCTCATGTTGCTTCATGTGTCTTCATGTTGCCCTCATGTTGTCCTATGTTGTCTTCATGTTGCCCCATGTTGTCTTCATGTTGCTTCAGTTGTCCTATGTGTCCATTCTTCGTTGTCTCATGTTCACCTCATGTTGTCCTATGTGTCCTCATGTTGCCTCAGTTGTCTCATGTGCCTTCAAGTTGCCTTCATGTTGCCTCAGTTGTCCTCATGTTGCCTTCAGTTTTCATGTAGGCGCTGTGGAAGACGGCTGCCTCTCCAGTAGCTCTCCGGTTTCTAGCTCTTTTTACTTATTCGAGTGCAGTCTTCTCTCCTCTCCCCTACTATTCCTATTTTTGTCTACTTTGTTGTGTGGAGACTTCTTTCTCTCTCCCACCTGCCTGCTGTTTCCTGGGAAACTTTCGAAATGGAATTGATCATGCGGTCCACTCAGCGCTATTGGAAAGTTTTTCTCACCCAAGTGCGCTTCACCGGGTGGAACATACGCTGCGGGCTACACTCGCGATTCTTGGGAGAATTGGCGAGCGGTCTGCTTGGATGTTCTGAACGTGGGAGCTGTAGAAGATTTGTGGATAATTGGAATTCTGCTGGGAGGTTTTTTTAGCCATGGGACTTGGAATCTCCCTAAATCATCGTGAAATTGGTAGGGCAGCAGCCACTAAATTTGCCTCAATGCTGTCTGGGGAATTAAAAAAGGGTTGAATGTATTGGACGAGGAGCTGAAGGTTTTACATCAGAGGACTGATCAGACCGGTGAACTGTCTCATAACATCTCAGACCGGGCTGTGGAAGCGCAGAGATGGATGGATGCCATCGGGGCTCAGTCAGTGCAACCGCCGGACTGACAATGAAGATAGGGGAACTGTCGAAAACAATACATGAATTGGATGACGGATGACGCTGAGGATGAGAAATTGATGGACACCGATTCGGACAACACACCACCGAATCGACCTAAATTGGATTTAAACTGACTGTCTTTTTTTGCCCCCCCCCCTCACACCCCTTACACGTCGGGAAAACAACCTGCAGCGGCTCTCCTCCTGTGCTGTCTTATCTCTCCCAAGGTCAAGGCCAAACTGAACTGAAATCTGTAACAACAACACAGACAGTCTGCCGTCACACCTATCACACAAACACACACACACACCCACACACACACAACACATAATCACAACACACCCCGTCCCTATCCCCACCCCCTCCAAACTGACTGCCCGGGGACCTTCTTTTTGTGTTTCTTAACCCCCCCCAGTCAACTCAAATAATCCCTTCATGTAACCACTGTACTGTGTGTTGGCCTGTGTCACTTGTATTACTTTGTGTTTATTGTATTCTTATTTTTTCTCTCATAGCTGTATCGGATGCTGGGAACTGTAATTTCCTTGCGGGAGCATCCCAAAGGGATTAATAAAGCTAAGTTAAGTCTAAGTCTAAGTGCTTCATGTTGTCTTATGTTGTCTTCATGTTGCCATGTTGTCCTCATGTTGTCTTCATGTGCCTTCATGTGTTTCAGTTGTCTTCATGTTGCCCTCATGTTGTCCCATGTTGTCCTCATGTTGCCTTCAAGTTGCCTCATGTTGTCCTCATGTTGCTAAGTTGCCTCATGTTGTTTAGTTTCTTCATGTTGCCTTCATGTTGCCTTCATGTTGTCCTCATGTTGCCTTCAAGTTTTTCCTTCATGTTGCTTCATGTTGCTTCATGGTGTCTTCATGTTGCCTCATGTTGTCTTCATGTTGTCTTCATTTGCTCATGTGTCTCATGTTGTCTTCATGTTGCCTCATGTGTCTTCATGATGTCTTCATGTTGTCTTAAGTTGTCTCATGTTGTCTTCATGTTGTTCATGTGCCCTATGTTGGCCATGTTGTCCTCATGTTGTCCTCATGTTGCCCTCATGTTGTCCTCATGTTGCCCTCATGTTGTCCTCATGTTGTCCTATGTTGTCCCCAGTTGTCCCCGTTGTCCTGTATCAATGTTCTTTTTAATTCCCCAAAATAACATGATTGATTCCAACGCTCTTTGCCAAGTACAAATCTCTACTTTCATTAATTTTGGGTCTTATTCTATTTTATAGCATTGTAAAACAAATGGAAGTGTTGTTGAAATAGTATTGAGTAAAAGTTGACATATTCCAGTCTGTGATTATCATCAACATCCATTCCTTTAATTTTAGTCTCAATAATTCCTAATTTCTGCTTTTCTATCTCAAACATTAGGTATAATTTCCTATAAATACAATTTGACCCGAGGACAACGTGAGGGTTAACAGCTGTTGCGAGGTTAAGCGAATTGAGTTAAGGTAAAAAAAGGTCTACACGTTACATAAATCGGTGTTTTAATCACATTGGGATACATAGAGGACTGTATGAAAGTGCATTAACGTGAAGATTAAGATGAAATCAGCCTCTCATGGTTTCATATGTAACATTTCGTGGCGTTTCTGCTTGGCGGCCGGTCTGGTGATGACCGAAGAGTAGATGACGTTGTGGTGGTCCTGGTCCGGCGGAGGCCTGCTGGGTCTCTCCCTCCAGTTCTGTCGGCCCAGGGAGGCGTAATGGATCGTCTCCTCCGGCGGGGACGGACTGTCGGGAACCTCACACTCTGCAGAGACACGGGTATGTTCGGTGAAAATGGACATGAGGATGAATACCGTATACGGTGCAAAGGGGGGGCGGTGTTACCGGTTTGCGTGTTAGACGTAGTCCACGACTGCAGCTCCGTGTCCTCATGTCTCTGGGCTGCAGAAAAACAGAAGACAATGAAAGAAATGCAAAACAGACAATTTTTTATTTTAACCTATCCCAGAATGCATCTGTGGTGTATGTAGCCAGACATTTCTCACTGCCCAATGTGAGTCAAGTGCAGATGTGAGTCGTGCATACTCAGATTTAAACGGTTTACGACATAACTGTCATACTGAAATTTTTGAAATACAAAAAATAATAAAGTTTTCTCATTACAAACAATAACAGAAGATGGAAATCATTTCAACGCTTTAGCTATGATTGTTTGATGCTAACGTTAGCTCGAAACATCATTCAAGTGACAGCCTTTGTTGTGTTTGATTGCTAACTTATAGCTAAGCTAGCAGTCGTTTAAAACACGCTGTAGCTATCTATGACTGTTTGGTTGCTAACATTAGCTCAAAACACCATTCAAGTGACAGCCTTTGTTGTGTTTGATTG
>NC_045739.1:24517615-24521336 GCF_008692095.1 Etheostoma spectabile | reverse complement strand
CATTTCAAAAACCTTTTAGCTATCTAATTGTTTGGTTGCTAACGTTAGCTCAAAGCACCATTCCACTTACAATCTTTGTTGTGTTTGATGCTAACTTGTAGCCGGCAGTGAACCAACTTCGTGCTATGCTAACTTGTAGCTAAGCTAGCAGTCATTTCAAAAACCTTTTAGCTATCTAATTGTTTGGTTGCTAACGTTAGCTCAAAGCACTATTCAACTGACAGCCTTTGTTGTGTTTGATGCTAACTTGTAGCTAAGCTAGCAGTGAACCAACTTCATTAAGTAGGTCTATTTTGACATCACAGAAGTCTCTCGTTAGCATCTTATATGCTACTTAGTGCTAAGTGACGCATGCGCGACTCAAATCTGCCCGACCATACCAAGACTAAAGCATCGTGAAACGCTTCCTGTCTGTGTCTCCAGCTACCTGCACGCCGGTGTTTCTTCTTCCTCCTGCACCTCATGCCGGTCAGTAAAACACACACGGCGGCCATGAGGAGACTCATCACCGCCAGGCCGCCGACCGCCACCATCAGCAGCGCTGCGAGACCACACACACACAACATCTGCTCGGCGAAAACATCCAAACATCTGTAAAGTTTCTGAATGAGGCGGGGGCTGACTCACCGTTCTCAGGTCTCTTCTTCTCCTCCTTCGTCTTCGTCTCAACCACGTCTGATGAACACAGCAGGAGGTTCAGTTGAGCGCTCAATGTCCGTTTTGCCCCAAATAATGTCAGGTATTGTTGGAATTTAAAATGTTGTATGTGCTTAAACATTGTGTGTGATTTGCGTTGTACATTATACATGTAAGCCAAAAGGCAAAAGCTTTGTTTCAACATAAATGGAGACATGTTGGTCACGCATTAAGTTCTTTTGCAATACTCCTTTTCTCTAAGATGAGGTGTTCTGGTTCATTCTGTGAACTCTATGAAATATGTCAGAAGCAGGATTGACACACGAACATATCCCACCACTGTGACCTAGAGACCCCCCCCCCCCCCCCCCCCCCTTAGTGAATAAGGTTAGGGGTGCAAACACCAGACGGCAGACAAAGGAAAGGGGAGAGCTGTGGTAGCTTGATCCATTTAATTAACTTGGTCCCTAGGATATATCCTACGTAATTAAAAGGGATTCACTCCACATCAACATCTGAGATTCTGACTACTAATTGACTGACCCCTGAGACCGGAGCAGGATTTAGCTCCAACAGTATAGACAGTGGTGGTTCTGGACCATTTCAAATGGGGGGGTGGGGGGCAGGGTGCACTGCGAGAAAGAAATCCGTGGGTGAACCGATAATGTCGTGGCAGGAAACCAGCATCTTTTTGTTAAATTTTACGTAAAAATAACGTCAAAATACGTAAAAACAACCGGGGAAAATCAGCACAGAGAATTCCTTCATACACAGTATATTCGCCCGTATTTCTACGGACATTTCCAACAGTGGGGGGGGGGGGCACATGCGATTAGTCTACATGATACGCAGTTTACGCAGTATACCCACTACAGTACATTAGACTACACCAACCCTCCATAGCTCTTCATCTTCAAAAGACAACAGTAACAATAAATAGAACAATAAACCCAAGAAGACTCGTTCAGTGTTAACCTACGTTTATGTATCACTGCACATGATTAATATCCCCTCTTTGGGGATGAAGGACGGGGATAAAAATGTATGGAGGTTTTTGAGGGTCAAGGCTTACTATTGCAGTGGGCACGTGTCCCCCTTGCCCCCCTTGTCCCCCTTGCCCCCCGAACCACCACTGGGTGTACATCATGGATGAATGAATCCAGACTTAGCAGAGGAACTAGATGACGACATCCTACCTGTGACGGCAGCCGTTGCGATCGTACTGCTGGTTTGCTCGATGCTGGTCGGCTCCGGCGGCACTGATTCATCAAAAGAATTATGATATTGATAATTAACAATTGAGATTTTTTTTTAATTTGTGCCATCACAACGAGTCGTTCTTCTCAAAGCTGATGCAAAACCACCTGCTAAACCCTCGTGTTGTCTTCCCATCAACCTGCAACTTTGGGTTTTTTTTCTGGACCGAAAGTTCGACATTTTGATGTTGTTTTTTTTCCTACGCTTTTCTCAACTTATTTGTAGATTTTTTTTCTCCAATTTTTTTTGTCACTCTTATTATGTTTTTGTAGTTTTTTTTTTCTTCTTCTTCTCACATTTACCAATTTTTTTGGGTCACTTCTCTTTAATAAGTTTTCGTCACCTTTGGCGTTTTTTTCCGATATTGTTTGGTCACTTTTTCTCAGCGTTTAAAAAAAAAAAAAAAAAAATAAGTTTTTGTTGAATTTTTCATGCGTTTTTGAAGCTTTTTCCAACATTTGTCACTGTTTTCAACGTTATTTGGTCATAGTTTTGATATATTATTATTTAATAAACGGGTCAATTTGTGCCCAAGCACAAACGCCTTAATGTATTTCTTCGTAGTTTTTTTTTTACATGCATTCATGTTGTAGCTTTTATATTTATGTTGTGGCGTTTATTATGTGTTGAACCTTCTCGGCCACCGTAAATTTGACATGAAAAGCGAGACTACTTCCGGGTAAAACAACTGGCCGTCACTCGAATGGCGTTCTGAGCTAACGTTAGCATCGATCAATCAAAGATAGCTACAACGTTTCTGAAATGATCTTCTGTTATTGTTTGTAATGACAAACGATAACTAAATTATTTCATGGATTTCACCAATTTCAGTATGACACATTATGCCGTAAAGCGTTTGAGTCTGAGCATGCGACTCACATCTGGACTCGACTCGCATCGGGAAGTGACACCTACTACTGGCCACCAGAGGGCGCCACCACTAGAAAGGTGAACACAGGCCGGAATTGCTGCTTGAAAGACCGACACATTGTGAGATTTTTCAGTCAGTAGTTTTCGGTAAAGAAACACAAGCAAGATAACCTTTTGCTTGTTTGTTTTTCTAGAATAGATTTTGCAAATCAACGTTTTTAGGGAGATTTACATCATGTAAAGTAATTAAATTCCAGCTGAGCGAACCACCTGGCAGGACGCTGAGTGTGGCCAGCCGCTCTCCGTTGCACTTGTACCTCCCCGCGTCCTCCGCCCGCAGGTCCTCGATCTGCAGGGCGTCGTTCCCGAGGCTGAGCCGCGTCCTCTCTGCTCTCGCCGTGCCGTTTCTGAACCGGGTGAGGACGGGCGCCCACCGGCGCGCTCCTTCCCTCTGGTGGAACCACTTCTTCACGGTCCGGGAGTCGCTGCAGGGGAGCAGCAGCGTCCGGCCTGCGGACACCGCGAAGTCCGAGCCTGAGGGAACAGAGACGAAGAGGCGCGATTAAAAAAACAACCTAATAATCAAAAGTGGCTGGTGTTTGACGCTCAAAAGTAGAGATCTCAACCCCCCCCCCCAATGTTGAACCCAAAGTTACTTCACACAGCTGACAGTATTTCTATAAAATGTTCTTTTTTAAGATATGTTGTGGACATTTTCAGGCCTTTATTGACAGGATAGAATCAAGAATCAAGAACTTTATTTGCCATTTGTGTTTTCACACATAGGAACTCTTGTGCGGCCATTACTCAGAAAGTCAAATGTAAAAAGACACACAAAGCATTTACATTATAAATGAATAACATTGCACAAACCCGTTTATTAAAAGTACAAATAAAAGTAAATAAAATTGCATTCCTAAAACTTACCCGAAATATAATTGCATATAGCCATTTGCCC
>NC_045739.1:24508160-24517605 GCF_008692095.1 Etheostoma spectabile | reverse complement strand
CCCCTTGTAAAATATTAAAATGCACAATCATTATCAAATACATAGATAGATGAAGACATGAAAGGGAGTGGGAGGAGGGGAATGAAATGCAGCAAAGGGCCGTAGGTCGGAGTCAAACTTGGACCCGCTGCGTCGAGGACTGATCCTCTATATATGGGCGCCCGCTCTACCAACTGAGCTGTACGATACTCCTATTTTCTTTTTTTTGACAGTTGGACAGTTAGGCGAGGCAGCTTTATTTGTAGAGCAAGTTTCAGCAACAGGGCAATTCAAAGTGCTTCACACAAAATCAGTTAAACAGATAAAACACAGGTATCCTCAGAACAAAAACAAAAAATATCATAAAACAGATAAAATGCAAGTGTAAACTTGAGACCACCTTCCCACTAATTAGTCCGTGTTAGTGCTCCTTTGGTGATCCCCCTCAGTGTCTCTACCCTTGACGACTCTATTTCTAGAGACGTTACCTTTCGTCTCCTTGGACTCTTCTTCACACTAATTAAGCCGATCTAGCGCTGCCTTTCGTGGCTACTCGACGACCGTCTTTGCGTGATTTTCAGATCTTTCGACACTACACGTTTACACTTTTTCCTTAAAGTGCTACCCTGCGAGTCTGTCTTTCTCTGTGTTTCTCTGTGTAAAAGGTTAGGAATAAGTTAGGTGAGAAAGGGGGGGGGGGGGGGGGGGGGGGGGGGGAAGACATGCAGTTTAGGATTCGAACCCTGGACCTCAGCACCACTGAGCCGGCCTGGGCACCAGTGTTTCTATTTCTATTTTAAAAAACAGACTCATCTGATGAACCTGAATCCTGTCTGAGTCACTGTGGACTCCCTACTTGTCTGTTGTGCATGCTTGTTCCTTATTGGTAGTTTAAATAAAACGTCCTCAACACCATACGACAATATAGGCGGTTTAACTTTATTGTAAAGTTCTCATATCGTGAAAAACATCAATTTTTCTGGGATCTGGGGGGTTATTTTGTGTCTCTGGTGCTTCCACATGCAGGAGTGTTTTCTGTCCTCATATCTAAACCAGACAGTGTAATGTCTTTTATTGGAAATGCTGCACTGCCTGCATTGTTGTCGTTTTTTTAGGCTTATTGGGATGTCTGTTCTTGGATTATCTTCAAATGCTTCATATTCCTAAAATCAGTACAACCTAAGTTAAAAGGTTATGTAAGTCAAGAAACTCATAGTATTGATATATTGATATAACTTATGTTATTGTATTGAAAACGTGTCGTGAATTAAAAAAAGAAAAGAAATCAGGACGTGTTTTGTGTAAAGTTTGACCAAATTATTTCCAAATGTAAAAACATGAACAAAATACATCTTAACACGGCATAGGTTGATTGAACTGTGTTCATTTTTTTAAGTTTTGGGTCTTTTGACAATGGCGTCCTGTGGGTTTGGACCAGACGTCCCGTAACGTGAGAATTTTTTACTTTAAAAAGCCACAAAAGAAAAAGACCAGACAGCTTCCTCTTTCCACTTTGACTGAGACCGATGTGTAATGCACTTCTCCTTTTGTGTTATTTTTGCTTAACAAGGGAGAAGTGGATTTTTATTTCCTCATAGTCTCAGTGAGAATGGGGACATTTTAGGTCTTCATACGCAAAGTGTTGCTGGGGATAAGTCGGAACATTTTCTAACCCAGACTCTTGTTAACCCTCGTGTTGTCTTCCCGTCAAAATTAAAAAAAAATCAACACTTTTATTGGCACTTTCTATCAATGTTTTTTTTTTTTACTTTTTCTTACGTTTTTGTCCCTTTTTTATCAATGTTTGTCACTTTTTTTTACATTTTCAACGCTGCGTAACACTAACTTATTAACTTTAGTTTTACAGTTATTTTGGGAATTTTTGTTCAATACACCACATTTATAGGAAATTATACCAAATGTTTGAGTTAGAAAAGCAGAAATTAGGAATTATTGAGACTAAAAATTAAAGGAATGGATGTTGATGATAATCACAGACTGGAATATGTCAACTTTTACTACTTTTTTTACTTTTACATGTTGTCCTCGGGTCAAATTGACTTGTTTTCCAACATCAATGTTCTTTTTAATTCCCCAAAATAACATGATTGATTCCAACGCTCTTTGCCAAGTACAAATCTCTACTTTCATTAATTTTGGGTCTTATTCATTTTTATAGCATTTAAAAAACAAATGGAAGTGTTTTTGAAATAGTATTGAGTAAAAGTTGACATATTCCAGTCTGTGATTATCCATCAACATCCACTCCTTTAATTTTAGTAAATTCCAAAAGTTTCTGTAAAACTAAAGTTAATAAGTTAGTGTTACGTAGTGTCGAAAACGTCAAAAGAGAAGTGACAAACAAGGAAATAAAAATTGTCAAAAGTGTTGAAAAAAGGGACAAAAACGTAAGAAAAAGTTTTTTAAAAATCTAAAAAAGCGTCAACAGAAGTGTGGACAAAACGAGGTTTAAACCCTTCCGATGTAAAGTTATTCGCTGTCAAAGTGGCGCCAAAATGAATGGGAGTCAATGGGATGCTAATGCTTTGTAGCATAAAAATGGCGCCACAGGAGCTACGCTTTGTGGACTACCTAATCACCCGCTGGGGAGGAAGGGGAAGAATGACGGCGTATGCTACGTATGCTAACCAGTCCACGTCAAACCACAGTTACGTTTAGCAGCAGTCTGAGTGAGGCTGGTGGGCGCCAAGGCGTTTCAATTTAGTAGGTTAATAGGTTCAAATCTAGCCTGGATGCCAGCCGGACTTAGCCCCGCCCACAACATTTGAGGTTGGGAAGTTGTGGAGCAACTATGCTCGAACCAGAGCTGTTCGGACCAATCAGATTGTCAGGGCGGGGCTTCGTACGATGATGGACAGATGATCAACCAGGTCACCAAAGAGCTCTTGGGGTTGAAGTCATTTATAACAAAGATGGCTGCTGGAGAACTGAGCTGTGTAGAGTCCGCCATGACGTCTGTTAGAGAAGATATCGACAGCATGTTTATTTTAGATAAGGAACAGAGAACCACAGTCAGCTATGTATGTACGTCTGTCTGTAACGTATGTATACACATGGCCATACCCGTTCTGATTGGTTGTAGGTCTATCTGTTGTTCTGATTGGTTGTAGGTCTATCTGTTGTTCTGATTGGTTGTAGGTCTATCTGTTGTTCTATGATGGTTGTGGCTATGTTGTTTGATTGGTTGTAGGTCTATCTGTTGTTCTGATTGGTTGTGGGTCTATCTGTTGTTCTGATTGGTGTTAGGTCTATCTGTTGCTCTGATTGGTGTTAGGTCTATCTGTTGTTCTGATTGGTTGTGGGTCTATCTGTTGTTCTGATTGGTTGTGGGTCTATCTGTTGTTCTGATTGGTTGTAGGTCTTTCTGTTGCTCTGATTGGTTGTGGGTCTATCTGTTGTTGGTTGGTGTAGGTCTGTCGTTGTTCTGATTGGGTGTAGGTCTATCTGTTGTCGATTGGTTGTGGGTCTATCTGTTGTCTGATTGGTTGTGGGTATCTGTGTTCTGATGGTGTTAGGGTCTATCTGTTGTTCTGATTGGTTGTGGGTCTATCTGTTGTTCTGATTGGTTGTAGGTCTATCTTGTTCGATTGGTGTTAGGTCTATCTGTTGTCTGATGGTTGTGGGTCTATCTGTGTTCTGATTGGGTGAGTCTATCTGTGTTCTGATTGGTTGTAGGGTCTATCTGTTGTTCTGATTGGTTGAAGGTCCTATCTGTTGTTCTGATGGTGGGTAGGTCTATCTGTTGTTCTGATGGTTGAGGTCTAGTCTGTGCTCTGATTGTTGAAGGTCTATCTGGTGCTCTGATTGTGTGTAGGTCTATCTGTTGCTCTGATGGTTATAGGTCTTTCTGTTGCTCTGATTGGTTGTGTAGTCTAACTGTGCTCTGATTGTGTTGATTAGCCCGTTAGCTACCTGTTAACTACCTGTTAGCTACCGGTTAACTACCTGTTAGCTACCTGTTAGCTACGGTAGCTAACTATAGCTACTGTTAGCTAACACTGTTAGTTCTACCTGGGTAGCTACCTGTTAGCTACCGGTTAGCTACCTGTTAGCTACTGGTTAGCTACCTATTAGCTACCTGTTAGCTACCGGTTAGCTACCTGTTAGCTACTGGTTAGCTACCTATTAGCTACCTGTTAGCTACCTGTTAGCTACTGTGTTAGCTACCTAGGTTAGCTACCTGTTAGCTACTGGTTAGCTACCTGTTAGCTACCTGTTAGCTACCTGTTAGCACCTGCAGCTCGGCCACCAGCTGCTGGTTACAGAGGATCTTCCCGCCGTCTGATTCGTCGAGCCGCAGGAGGCAGAGGCCGCCGCCGGCCTGCAGGAGGTAGCGTTGGCGGTCGACGTTGGTCTCGTAACTGCCCCGTCGAGTCGCCACCTTCCTGTCCCGGTGAGTCCAGACCACATCGGAGCTGTCGGACCCGCCACACTGCAGGCAGACGTGGTGATCCTCCGGGACCGAGAACCGGATCACTGCTGGAGGACAGAGGACAGGTTGGAAACTGCCCTCAGAGCTTTTTCTCATTCTGTTTTAGCACTTTTAATTACCTGGTTTTACTCAGGGTGGTTTACAAAGCAGCTCAGCCCTGTTAGAGACTAGTCTGGATCCGCCCTCCTACCTACTTCCTCTCAATTTTCGTTTCCCTTCGGGACTCCGTCTGGGTTTATAATTCGATATAAACGAGGTTTGTTGACCATAAATCCCGAGAATAAGTGTAAAACCTATTGTTAAAACAGCACAGGTTTTTCAAAAAAGCGCCAAAAGCTGGAAAAAGTGACAAAAACATCGGAAAAGCACAAAAAAAAAAATCAATTTTCAATTTTGAGTTCATGGTTAACGGGAAGACAACACGAGGGTTAAGTTTATGGAAGAGAGTACAATTATGTACAAAATAAATAATCATCAGCTGTCGAACAGTGTCCAAGGGATGTTCCAAATAAGAGAGAGCAAACATCATTTAAGAGGAATATTTGTATATAACACAAAACCTATGAGAACAAATGCTAAATATCACTGCATCTCAACTAAAGGAGTTACTTTATGGAACAGCTGCAGTGAAGAGATGAAATCATCTATAACAATGAGCCATTTCAAGAGATTATTTAAAATTAATATATTAAAGGGATACGAAAAGGACTTAAAGTGATGGTATTGTAGTAGACTGTGTGGTTTCTTGGCATTTATATGCTGGTATGTCTATATATTAATATACTTATATACCGATATGTCTATATACTGGTATGTTTATATGCTGGTGTGTGCATATGCGAGTGTATCTACATACTAGCATGTCTATGTACTAATATATCTACATACTAACATGTCTATGTACTAATATATCTACATACTAGCATGTCTATATACTAATATATCTACATACTAGCATGTCTATGTACTAATATTCTCATACTAGCATTCTATGACTAATTATCTACATACTAACATGTCTATGTACTAATATATCTACATACTAGCATGTCCTATATACTAATATATCTACATACTAGCATGTCTATGTACTAATCATATCTACATACTATCATGTCTATGTACTAATATATCTCATACTAGCATGGCTATGTACTAATATATACACATACTAGCATGTCTAAGTACTAATATATCTACATACTAGCATGTCTATGTACTAATCTATCTTACACTAGCTGTCATGTACTAATATATAATATTACATACTAGACATGTCTATATACTAATATATCTACAATACTAACTGTCCATAGTATGTCTATATATCTACATACTAGCATGTCAATATACTATATATCTACTACTACATGTCTATGTAACTAATATATCTACATACTAGCATGTCTATATACTAATATACTACATAACTAGCATTGTCTTATATAATAATCTACATACTAGCATGTCTATATACTATATATCTACATACTAGCATGTCTATTCTAATATATCTACATACTGCATTGTCTATTACTAATATATCTACCTAACTACATGTCTTATACTAATATCTACATACTACATGTCTATGTAACTATATCTCTACATACTCATGTCTATATACTAATATACTACATACTAGCAGTCTATTGTACATTATCTACATACTAACATGTCTATGTACTAATATATCTACATACTAGCATGTCTATGTATATTATATATATAATATATTTAAATATTATAAATCAGATCTACATACTAGCATGTCTATATACTAATATTCTACATACTAGCATGTCTATGTACTAATATATCTACATACTAGCATGTCTATGTACTAATATATCTACATACTAGCATGTCTATTACTAAATATCTACATACTAGCATGTCTAGATACTAATATATATACATACTACATGTCTATATACTAATATATCTACATACTAGCATGTCTATATACTAATATATCTACATACTAGCATGTCTATATACTAATATATCACTACTAGCTTCTTATGTACTAATTATCGACATACTAACATGTCTATATACTAATATATCTACATACTAACATGTCTATATACTAATATATCTACTACTACATGTCTATGTACTAATTCTACATACTACATGTCTTATACTAATATATCTACATACTACATGTCTATATACTAATATATCTACATACTAGCATGTCTTAGTACAATATCTACATACTAGATGTCTATGTACTATATATCAATACCTAGCATGTCTATGTACTAATATATCTAAATACTACATGTCTATGTACTAATATCTACATACTAGCATGTCTATGTACTATATATCTACTACTAGCATTTCTATATCTCTAATATATCTACAACTGCTGTCAATATACATATACTACATCTACATGTCTATATACTAATATATCTACATACTAACATGTCAATATACTAATATATCTACATACTAGCATGTCTAATATCTAATATATCTAACATACTAACATGTCAATATACTAATATACTATCATACCTAGCATGTCTATATACTAATATCTCTCCATACTAGCATGTCTATATACTATATTCTACATACTAGCATGTCAATATACTATATATCTACATACACATGTCTAATATCTAATACTACTACATACTAGCATTCTATATACTAATATATCACATACTAGCATGTCTATATACTAATATATCTACATACTAGCATGTCTATATACTATATATCTAACATACTAGCATGTCTATATACTAATATATCTACATACTACATGTCTAATATACTAATATATCTACATACTACATGTCTAGTACTAATTATCTCCTACTAGCATGTCTATATACTAATATATCTACATACTAGCATGTCTATATACTAATATATCTACATACTACATGTCTATACTAATATTCTACATACTAGCATGTCTATTACTAATCTATCTACATACTAGCATGTCTATATACTAATATATCTACATACTAGCATGTCTATATACTAATATATCTACATACTAGCATGTCTATATCTAAATATCTACTACTAGCATGTCATATACAATATACTACATACTAGCATGTCTATATACTAATATATCTACATACTACATGTCTATATACTAATATATCTACATACTAGCATGTCTATTACTAATATATCTACATACTACATGTCTATGTACTAATATATCTACATAACTACATGTCTATTACAATATATCTCATACTAACTGTCTATTACTAATATATCTACATACTAGCATGTCTATATACTAATATATCTACATACGACATGTCTATACTAATATATCTACATACTACATGTCTATATACTAATATATCTACTACTAGCATGTCTATATACTAATAATCTACATACTAGCTGTCTATAATAAATTATCTACATACTAGCATGTCTATGTACTATATATCTACTACTAGCAGTCTATGTACTATTATCACATACTAGCATGTCTATACTAATATATCTACATACTAGCTGTCTATCACTAATATATCTACATACTAGCATGTCTATAACTAATATATCTACATACTAGCATGTCTAAACTTAAACTAAAAACAAAATATATCTACATACTAGCATGTCTATATACTAATATATCTACATACTAGCATGTCTATACTAATATCTACATACTAGCATGTCTATAACTAATATATCTACATACTAGCATGTCTATATACTAATAATCTACATACTAACTGTCTATATACTAATATACTCATACTAGCAGTCTATACTATATATATCTACATACTAGCATGTCTATGTACTAATATATCTACATACTAGCATGTCTATGTACTAATAATCTACATACTAGACATGTCTATGTACTAATATCACATACTAGCATGTCTATTTACTAATAATCTACATACTATCATGTCTATATACTAATACTATCTACTACTAATCTGTCTATGTACTAATATATCTACATACTAGCATGTCTATGTACTAATATATCTACATACTAGCATGTCTATGTACTAATATATCTACATACTAGCATGTCAATATAACTAAATACTACATACTACATGTCTATTACTAATATGCTACATACTAGCATGTCTATGTACTAATATATCTACATACTAGCATGTCTATGTACTAATTATCTACATACTAAACGCATGTCTATTACTAATATATCTACATACTAACATGTCAATTCTAATATATCTACATACTAGCATGTATCATATACTAATATATCTACATACTAGCATGTCTATTACTAATATATCTACATACTACATGTCTATATACTAATATATCTACATACCTAGCATGTCTATACTACTAATATCTACATACTAGCATGTCTATATACTAATATATCACATACTAGCATGTCTATATAATAATATCTACATACTAGCATGTCTATACTAATATATCTACATACTAGCATGTCTATATACTAATATATCTACATACTAACATGTCTATGTACTAATATATCTACATACTAGCATGTCTATATACTAATATATCTACATACTAGCATGTCTATATACTAATATATCTACATACTAGCATGTCTATATACTAATATATCTACATACTAGCATGTCTATATACTAATATATCTACATACTAGCATGTCTATGTACTAAGTCTAGTATGGCTGTGTTATGTAATCTGCTGTAGATAGATGGTATAGAAAGTAGAAGAAAGGGAAGAAAAAAAAAAAGAAAAAAAAAGAGGGTTTATAAGTGTTTGTGTGTGTGTGCATCTGTGTCTATGATGTGTACATAATAATGTGTAAATAACTGAAGAATAAGATTTACTAAAGGATAAAAGTAGAGAAAGGGGGGTCGGACCTGATAAGTTGTTTATCAACTTCTTCCTGCTCCTTTTGAACGTGGGACCTTTTTTTTTTTGTTGCGTTTGAATGACTTTCAATATTGGAAGACTGTGCTAAAAAGCACATGACCTCATTTATGTCATTTTAATTATATATGT